>NW_018408917.1:243220-392377 GCF_002113885.1 Mizuhopecten yessoensis
CTACGTTATCGCAGCTAGATTAAAAATGTCAAAATGACGGACCAGGATGAATAACTGAGGAAGGAGAACCTACTTCTAGTAAATAGGATCGCATAACACTTTTTTTTTAAATCGTAATTTTTCAACAGTTCATGTTTTCATATGATGTTGACTTAGAATGTATGATCATGTAACAACCTTTTCTCTATAAAGAATAAATTTTCGACTTCAGATAGAATCGGAATACGTATTGAAAACAGGGGAAAAAATATTTGATTACGTTATAAAAATGGCGCGTGCTGCCGATAACTACGGCTTCTGTTTCGGACCAAAGGAACTGATTAAAGAAAAGTTGTCTCAGCATAAAAAGGTCCATTTAAAAGTATGCTTTAATCTCTGTAAAGTATTGAAAAAATATAATTATCAAGTATCTCAACACGTTCCTTATTGACACATATTCTACATGTACACGTAGTGGTTTTGCCATACAGTTTATTGTGTGTGATGGTTAATATGACTTCCTAAATGTTAGCGTTTGGAGACAGTGAAAGTGGGAAAGAGAGTATACATAGATTTATATTCATGGTCTAGAAAAAAAATGGCCAAAGACATTGAGTTGTTTAATGTAATAAATAAATTCACAAACGTTTCCTTTTTATATTCGCGTGTAGTTTGTCATTGCATATATGCACTTTATGTAAACATTTGAAAAGGGATATTCGTCTCGTGAATATTCCTTTTTACAGAAAGGTTTGTCCCATTGTTGAGGGAGTGTTTAGCCCCGTACCACCTGTACCGGTCACGGGAGAAGGCTGTGATAAATTGTAAAAACTTGTGCCCCATCCTTTGTTTAATTGTATTGGCAACAAATTTATGTTTAAAGCTAAATACATTTAAATTCTTAATATTGGCAAGTGTGCAATTAACTTCTGATGATGAATAATTACTGTTTAATAAGTTTGAATACGGAATTAGAATTCATATAACTTGGTTTCATAGTGCGGTAAGAAGTTGCAGTTGCCTGACGGCCCCTCGCTGAGGGCCCCTTTGTAAACCGTTTCATCTCGCTCGCACCACTTGTGTTTGCTGCCTAATCAGGTGACGTTATCGGCGCTATTTTTAGCCGGGCTTTCCCGAACAATTCAAGTGGTCAAACTGGACATTTGGAACGGACTATGAATATGGGGATAGCGAGGTAACATAAGTGGAAGTGCATACAATACATACATTCATTAAAAAAAAAACGCCTTTTCACGTGATGTCCCTTTAAATGAGGTAACGTGAATGCATCGTTGACGTGACATTAATTACTTGTGAACGTGACGTGCGTAGGTCATATATTGTTATGAGTACAGAATCCCTTCGTCGCTACCCTTGAGATAAGATAAAATTTTACGATCGAAGAGTCAAGGTTACCAACAAAACCGAATAAGAAAACAATATCTCACAACGGTCGAGATGAAAGGCGTGGGTTCACCCGTCCAGGGTAAGTGATATCTTACTGTTGGGCGTACAAAACCTTTGAAAGTAACGTACGTGGTAAATTAAGGATGATGGAAACCAGAGTTAACAATATATTTGGACAACGCAATTCAAGTATGTATATAGGGCATACATATAAACCATTACACGGACAGCCACAGAACAGCTGCTATAATATATTTGAAAACAACTCCAATGGAAGGGGTTCAACATTTGTATTTTGAATAACGAGTTTGAAGTAAAATACGAATAGGAAATGTAAGTACATAACACTGGAGAAAATTAGGGATGTCAACGGTTAGCCGGTAATTCGGTCGGAAAAAAACGAACCAGTGACCAAAATCAATAACCAAATAGTCGGACATTTATTTACCCCTTCTTAGAGCCCCATATCCTGGCTTAGACCTACACGTTATCTATAGATGCGACCGATATCGGGTAGTTTTGTAATAAAACATTGGCCAGGCTATCATGTCAGAGGTTTTTTTTGTACTCTATCGTAACAATTGGCAAGGAGATGCCGCCAGCACCATAAAAATTAGCAGATTTTAAACAAATGCCAGAATACAAAGTTGTTTAATATCAAGTTTTATAGTTGGACCTCGCTTTTAAATGTGAGATGCACACATTTGAATGTGTAAGCATGTATTTAAATGTTTGTCGATCAAATTTTATATTACCGCATATGATATCGAGTACAGATAACTGTAATTGAATCCCCCTTTCTGTATTCCGACATTTTTTTGTCCATGACATATACTCACTGAGGTTACATGTAACTATTACCTCCATTTTGCTTAAAGTACGAGAGTAATTTATCATGCTAATTATTATCTACATGTGTATATGTGATGTAAATACGTTTTAAACAGAACATTTGTTAACCTTATAACGTATTTTCGATTTTTATTGTTTGATTACCTAAATAGAACAGTTGTTAACCATATAACGTATTGCCGATGTTCATTGTTTGATTACCAAACAGATTAACCGGTTACGCGATTCGAAGATTGCTCGATTAACCGGTTACCAAAATTTGACCGGTTTGACAACCCTAGAGAAAATCAAAGTTAGCCCTGTAAAGAAATGGTTTAAGGCAATAAGTATCAACAGAATTACAATAACAGTGTCAAAATGTCTAGTAAAGGTACCCAATATCAACGGCATGGAATTTATGTTGACATACTCAGGATCTGGCATTGATATATCTTGACAGAAGAGAAAGTATTATGAAAGATTTGGTATTTTTGTAAAAATAAAACCGACATTACATTTGTCTATGGAAAGTAGAATCCAACAGTAAAGAGACTCGGTCTTGATGCTATCAGTAACAGATGTACGTCACCAATAGAGAGGTCAATGTCAACATAGAGGTAGAGGTTACTGTTAGGAAAAAAGTTAAAGTGTGGATGGTACAAATGCCTGGAGGTCGATGTGTTGATCAATCGAACGGAAGGCATGAAACCAATGAAAACGGAGAGTGTGTCAAAAATTGTGAGAAGAAGGGATTCGTATAAAGAAGTTTAGTAGTAAATTACAACATCAAAGTCTGGTAGCCACAGTTAAGCTAGAATCTCAGTATTATGTTTAGTTCAGATAGATAAGGCATCGCCATATTGATCGCGGGTGGACTTAGTGTTGGTTGTGTGTGTCAAATTGAACGCTAAATTACCGTACATTGTTTGTCTGAAAATGAAATACCAGCATATTTGTAAGAAGAACATACTACACGGTACAACGGGATATGTCTCGTTATTGTAAGGTGTGGTTTTGGTTATATTTAGCTTAGCGTCCTATTAGCAGCTTTGGTCATTTAAGATTGTGATTCCATGTGTGTAATGTTATACGTGTATGTATGTTTGTTATGTTGGTGGTATACGCCTCAATGCGATAGCGTAGATCTGATGCGGACTGTTTAGTGCTACTTGACTAAAATACCATGACAAAAACACCGAGAAAAATATTCCACCCTGTCACATTATATTGGCACATGACCTTAGAACTGTGTATTGTAATATCATTAACATTACCAGAGGATTCAATGATGAGTCTGTTCAAGGGGGGGGGGGGGGGGGGATTAAATCACAGTGCATATGAATGCCCTAAGTATTGTGTAATCCAGGATTCATCACCGTTCCCCTATTGGTAGTATGCTCTTCGTTCGTTTGGGTTTGGATCTCTTTAAAAAATACGGTATTGCCTTAGGTGAAAGCAATGACTATGTTTATCCAGAGAACACAATGTAAGAACAATTATGTTTCCAATCATATGAAAATACTGGAAAATGTGTATGACATCAAATAAAAAAAAAAAAAAAAAAATACCGACAATAGCGATATTGTAGTAAATGCAAACCGTCCAATTATATAGTACATTTTATTATCACGAGATGATATTGATACTGGTTTTCAATATTTCTTCGGCAGAATATTGTGACAAATATTGAAGACGAATGGCCAGGCGGATGCACAATAAGTAGTTTAATTAACCCTATTGTGTTCAGATTTGAAGATGAATGGGAAACCTGCATATGAAACTTGAGAAAGCTATGTCGAGTACTTCATAAAATATATAGTAAAGAAACTTGAACTGTCCAAATCGAGGATGGTTATATGATGGCCATCTTATTTTCCCCTGATCAGTCTTAATATGAAACTTGCACTACAATGTCTGAGAAAGATCCGTTTAGTTCTTTTTAAGGAAGGACGGACGGACGGACGAAAGACCATGAACGAACGGCGATTATTTTTGACAACATTTCATCACTAACACCCGTGAACAAAAAATGTTATGAATAAGTGTAACAATAGCTTCAGACCGTGTGTGGGTTAATAATAAGTAGCTGCAAGCAAATTATCACTATCACCATTGTAATATATGTTCAATGCATCACATTTATATAGTGGTGTTGTTCTATTGATTTGTTTTATCATCAAGGTAAGAAAAATACTGATAGCTCGATATTTGTATACAAGTACGAACCGTCGAGGTGTTTTTGGAGCTTATCAAGAAACAAGCAGAATGGTCTATAAAAACATACTGTTGGTTTGTCATTAAATTGGTAAAATATCGTCGACCACGAGAAATGCATGTATATACTGCTAGTCAAATGCATCTGCAACGAAACGTTTAAAAACAAATACTCAATCAAATAACTGTACATTAATTTATTTCTTTTCTTTGTTTCAGATGGCCCTCAAGCTTTTGAATCCTTGTCGATCAAACATTGAACTCATCCTCAGGATTTTAGTGTTTCTCTCGGCCAATACTCTAGTAACCGGTATCAATCAATGTCAACACATGTATTCAGATATGTATTCCGTGTGTAAAATAGAAAATTCAACACTGCCGGAACTGTGTTGTATCAACAACTGCTGTAATGTAGAGACATCATGTCCAAGTTATACAGCAAATCAACGCTGTGTTTGTAGAACGGGGACTCTGTGGAAAATATCCGAATTGCATGCATTGGATGTGGAATACACGACAGTTCGGGGATCCGCCATAGTTAGTGGTCAAAATGATGTTAAGTCAAAACTGGAACATGAAGCTGGATATCTAACCACTCTGCCGATAAACATATGTGATTACCATTTATTGTATCATATCGACTTGAAAAAGAACAAAATCAGGGAAATTAGAAAAATATCATGCCTTGCTCATCTAGATACATTGGATTTGAGTGAAAATCGGGTTTCAATAATTCACAATAATACATTCCAAGGACTATTATCGCTACGACAACTTAATCTGGCACATAACATGATAAGTTACATAGAACCATATTCATGGTCGCATCAAACGTCCTCTATATTAAACCTGCAGCTGGATGACAATGATCTATTGAATATTGACATTACGAATGTCATTATCAATCGACCATTCTGTAAGATTGATTATAGACAAAATAAGATACAAAATGTCATCAACGAGGTTGACTGGACATTAACAGCAAAGGATGAAATCGTCCAAGGTGGTTTCGTAGATCTTACTGAGAATAGCTTGACCGGAGTTATCGACTTTCTTCATCTCGGAGTTGCAGATCTCAGAGTCCTGGGGAAAATATTTTCCTATGGCATTGACATTCGCGACATTCCTTTGAGATGTGACTGTAAAATGGAGCCATTCTTACATATGGCCGAATCTGTTCTTCAATTGTTATGGAGATCTTATTTCAACATGTGCTGCTTTTATCCAGATCAACTGCAGAATCAATCGGTACCGAATCTCATAATGTTGAAGCAATTCGATCTCTTTGTGTGTGACATACCGCGCAATGAGAGCTGTCCTTACGATTGCAACTGTTATACACAACCAAGCAAGAACCGTGTAGTGGTAAATTGCTCTGGGCATGGCCTTGATAAAATGCCAGAAGTCTTGCCCAGAAAAGACCTTCCCCTAGAAATATATCTAGACAATAACTCCATATCCAGACTTTCTTGGCGAGGATACCTTAATCAAACACGGAAATTGGTCTTATCCAATAACATCATTACAACAATTGATGGCTCTGCTATTGATCAGCTACAGAATGCAACAGAAGTAGACTTGCGAGGAAACACAGGAATTAAGAAATTACCTAGTGAAATTCAGTATTATAAACCAAGTACATTTATTTTTGGAGAGCTTAAAATTAACTGTGATTGCGAAAATGTATGGTTTGGAAAATGGATCGAAATTAATCACAACGAAAAAGGCGACAACAACCACTTTTGGTGCCAAACTGTAACGAATGCAAAGGAGGCGGCTGAACTAGTAACAGAAGATTATCTGGATTGTGAGCAGTCGAAAGTGCCTACATGGATACCAATTTTATTCGCAATTCTTACCTCTCTGGTCCTGGGTATAGCATTAATAATCAAATTGTTCAAATACGAGATTTACTTGTTGTTTCGACGGCTCAGAAACAAATATGAGCGCCAACATTGGTCTTATGACGTGTATATATTATATGACGAGTCAGTGAATGAGATACATAAATGGATTATAAATGACTTTCTGCCATCGTTGGAGGCAGACGGCTACCTTGTTTGCCTGCCTAGTAGGGATTTCAGCATAGGGATTCCATATGAAGAGGAATTCGCTCGTTTTATGGAACAGAGCAAATTTGTTTTGATAGTATTGTCCAAAAATGAGAGAAATGTATTGTGGGATTTGGAATGGAAGCAGGCTTGGTATTCTTACAGATATTATAATATCAAAAGCATAATCGTGATAAATTTCGATATGTTCGACTACGCCTCCGTGCACCACCCGGTCTTACGGGCGTATATCCGGCTTGGGATGTACCTTGACTTTTCCAACATGGAAAAGTCATTAATTATCGACACCAAGAAAATGTTAGGGTGTTCTAGTAGAACAAATCGCAGACTAAAAAACGAATTTTGTAACCCCAATACACGATTTAAGCGCCATGACTTGTTGATGAAGCGTTGAGGGGATTTCTCCTCTTTTGATGATACTTTTTTACGTGTTGCCTATTATAGGTCAAACAGTATCGGCTTACTTGTACAACCAAAGATCTTAACACTACTAGCATCAGGATTTTGTTCGAGTAAATTTAGTTTGATTTTCCCTTGTCAAAATGTAGTATACGTATGCATGTGTTGTATAACACTTCATCAACCTGTTCCGGACTTCAGGTTTTGATTATCATATCATTACAATTTTGGACAGCAGTTTCGTTTATAACGCTTGAATGACCAAAGACTAGCAATACACACTAATTATCAGAAGTTAGATACTAAGAGCCTCGAAAAAGACTAATGGCTGGTATCAAGTTTTTAATACTTTATAAGGATTTGTTATGAGTTTACAGGTACGATTTTAACCGAGACCTATCCTAATTAATTTCAAACTTACGATATCTACGTACATATGATAGTCATGAATTGAAGAGCATCCTTCTACCATAAGGTCCCATATGGTTCCTTCCATTCTGAAGTGTTTTCAGGTTTTGGAGCGACCCAGTGTCCAATATGGCGTACGAGGCTTTTTATTCGCTTTTCTGGCTAAATCCGATTAGCTTTATATATTTAGCGACTTTAATATTTTCCTGAATAACTTTGAACCAAGTTCAAAGAAATTATGTTATATAAATGATACATATAGGAATGTGTTCTTGGTCTTTATTCATGAAACCGTTCTTATGCTCATACTCAGATTATTAGTATGTGCTCAAACCCAGTTTCTTCTTTCCGTGAAATCAATAAATAACCTTTGTCAATGATTTGGAAGAACTTTGGAGAGATTAAACGCAATATAACATTTGCAGTGTTTAAACTTGGCGTATTGACCATTTTACTTGATTTAAGCAAGTTTAAACAAGTTGGCGTAAACACCAAATCAATGCTTTAGAATGAGAGCGAATTCATGAGTACGGTCTTATATCTCCATTCGTGATTTCAAGCGATATTGTTATGTAGACAACAACTCTACTATGGATTCAAAGTTTCCAAGACTTTATGGAAGTCATCAGGATCTCGCAGGGAAATATGCTAATTCTTTGTGTGATATGATTTTTTTTATACTCAATAGAGTTGATTTGTGATTTTGTTGCCAAGAATTCTCGATATGATGACGTTTTATTGGATTTGGCCTAGATTTACATGGCGTGTATCGTCGATGAAGCAGAAAACGCTTACCTTTCCGAAACACCTGGTCCTTAGTATCCGTTTTCTTTTTCAGGGATCTCCATTTAAATATTTTTTCGTATTTTGTCCTAGGATTATCAATTTAAAGTTCGGAATGTGTCGTGAAAACAAATCGAAGGCACGCGGTTAGCTATGTCATTGGTTTTAGGTAAATAGAATTACCAATCGATATGCTGATGAATGTCCTTTAAAATTATAGAGCAGCGACACCAGGACCCAGTTGTTCAAAAGATGATTAGCTTAATCACTGTTTAACGACATTTTGCAACCTTTAATAATTTCGTCAATATACATGGTAAAATCTCGTTATTTTACACGTACATTTAGTCTACTAAATACTTGATATCTGGAAAAATTGAACTCAGTCAATATTTGTGTTTCAAAGATACACATAAATTGTAATTTGCACTTATCACTGATTAACCCAATCGCCCTTTGAACAACTGGGCCCAAACTTCAAATCTTGTCAATTTTACCGTTATGCTACAGCGCGATACTTTTGATGTACATCGAAAGGATCAAACTATACTGCACTTGTACAATCCATAACGTGTTAGCCTTCAGTGATGTCATGACATACTCGGAGGTTGCAAAATGAGCGTAACACCAGGATTTTCAAAGATGCAAGTTTTATCACATCTCCTCTCGACATTATAATTTTACCGCTACCAGTACCATTTCCGGTAGGCATGCTACAGATCACGCGACACAGTCTAGTGTCGATTTGTAACGTTTATCTGGGTTTCATGGGATTTGTTTTGGTCCTTTTTATTCTGTAATCAATATGCATTTTGTAAACAGTGATATGTGTTTTCTCAACATAAAACGTTCGATCTGTACACGGCAAAAAAAAACCTTCAGTGATCCAATCAATTTGTATCATGATATCGCCTGCTTAGGTTGCTATCAAATGACATGAAAACCCACACGTACAATACACAAACCAATCAACAGCAAATTTCAAAATTGATATGCATCCTAATATTCAGGAATTATTATTGATATTGGTTAACTGTTGGGAATGAAAGATTGACTAGAGAAAAGAATATGTTGTACTAATGGCGGCAGGTCATACCTACGTACTATTACCAAGGTACGACTGATGTTAAATTTTAAAGAGCTTTTTATGCAAAGAAACATTCACTGTTTCACCAATATATTGAGAATATTGTTTAAATAATCGCTTGATTTATGTTTCCTTTGTGAACCAGAAGAGGACGTTATACAGCTATAGGTTTTCTCGTGAAATCCGGGGTCCAGTAAAATTTAAAATTGTACAGAGTATCTTAGGCATGGTTTGCGACCGGATTTCATGTAATGGAATATGTTATGCAGTTCAATGATTTATCATCAGATTGTTAAAAGGTTCATATACAGTCTTATTATATATCAAAACTAGCACAGTAAATACTAAACAAATGAAATCTTCAGATCTGCATTGCTTATTTGACAATGTCCATTTTGCATGCATATATATCGTAATAATGAAATTCTAGAGTTATTTACTTCCGGGTATGATATTTATCTTGTTTGTAATGATTGCATAAGTCCTAATACATGATCAGCAAACAGGTAAATGACATGTTTATAATGAGGTTTTGTGTGACAATCTTAATAAAACTCCGGAATAAGGTTTGGCGTCGAAAGTACATCAATGGGTCAGCACCAGTGACAAGATAATATTTCTGTTGTGATGGCAGAGATTCATGGTAAAGGGAAGCGTCCAATATCAAATGAAATATCTTTATTAGGCTGTATTTAATCAATGAAATAGGAAATAAAAAAAATATATGTCATTGAATTATTGAAGATAAAGTTAACAAAGTTAAACCAATAACGTCAACAGCATTGTTAAATACAATATTCAACTACAAGTTTTTACTATAATGATAAATGATGTTTGGCTATCTTCTTCTTAAACTGAAGTCCTAAGAAGAGAGAAATGTGTGTCGCAAACCCGACTTTGTCCGTGTGGTCTGGTTCTACTAAGGAGACATTGGAGAAACCATACTACAAGCAATGCGACTAATGCGTCCATCCTTAAGGAATCAGGATTGGTTCCTTTCGTGTCTTCCTGCTAATGGGGCATGGGCGACACCACGAATAGACCTTGGCCCAGTTGTTTAAAAGGTGATTAGCTTAATCAGTGATTAACGAAAATCCTAATGTTTGTGTATCTTTAAGACACAATATTTAGTTGAGTGAACGTACATGCAAAATTGTGAGAATTGCCTTGTATATTGACAAAATCATTAAAGGTTGAAAATGTC
This sequence comes from Mizuhopecten yessoensis, assembly GCF_002113885.1. Taxonomy (NCBI): domain Eukaryota; kingdom Metazoa; phylum Mollusca; class Bivalvia; order Pectinida; family Pectinidae; genus Mizuhopecten; species Mizuhopecten yessoensis. The sequence continues at coordinate 253,605 of NW_018408917.1, forward strand.
GTTAAACTGTGATTAAGCTAACCGCTGTTCCCAATACATTTGAAACATAAGAGGCGACTTCCATTGATGTCTTCTACTTGAATCTTGAATTTGGGACCTCTTTCTTTATCTCTACCTACTTTTTCCTTTTTGACGGTATCTTCCTAGGCACTTGTCCTCTCATGACCTTGGCTCTGCATAGTGACGACAGTTCACTGAAAGGGATCTCTTATCAGTTGTTTCATGACACCCATTCGGGAAGTTTGTAAATGATTTTAAGGTCAGTTTGCTTTTGATAAACTATTTGCCCTCTGCATGCGCCGCTCGCTTATCAAATGACATGTTTACCGATTATAAATGACCAAGTTACTTGTACCTTTATTATTCTATCGACCTATTGCGTTTTCCGGTCCTAAAAGCGTAATCTTGAAACCGTCCCACCTTTATATACATGTACAATTGATGTTTGCACAAATTGTCAATACTTTAGTGTCAGTAAGTAATTTACTAGAAGTTATTTACGATATACTAGCTTTATTTGTTAGTTTTTATAAAAATGTGTTTTTTTACAAAACGTTATAAGATAATCGCTATATCATGCACATTCTCCCCCAGTGTAGTCATACATAATTATTATTCGAAACATTTTGGATTAGATTTCTTAATTGACGAATTCACCATATTGTGCAGTAAATGTATGTTTACTTTGGATTTCTACATCGACTGTTTTTAAAGTTGCTTTCTGACTTCCTAATTCTAGAGATAACAAACTCGACGCTAGCACAGCTCACCTGTACTACCTGTACAAGATTCTGTTCTATAAACAAAGTTCACATATTCCCACCGAAGATAACCTGAACATAGTTCTAATATTTCCACCGAATATTCTGTACTATAGACATAGTTCTAATAAACTTCCCAAATATTCCATACTATAAACATAGTTCAAATAGTCTCACCGATGATTCTGGTTTTTGAGACTAGTCAGATTAAGGTCTATTTCTAGGCATCTAGTTTTATATATGTATTGTTTTATAAGTAGTATTATGATGTTTTCTATATAAAACTTTGTATGGTTATATGTATGTTTACCAAAAAGGAATTCTTGTTTTTCAAATCTTAGTGTAAGGTTTTTAGTTATTACCAACTTTTTCGCAATCTCATAGCATATGAACTATTGTTTCATGGTGAATTTTACATAAAGTGCAAAGGTTATTGTGTGATTTGCTAATTTTGAATAAAAATGTGTTTGTAGTGATAATTCTGTTCTGTACTGTAGTTTGGAGTTGGTGGTGGTTTTAAAAGGACATTCATATATTTTTTTCCATGTTTCTTCATCTATATTATCATTTAATATCCATTTTCTTTGAGCAGTAGGTTTGATATTATTTTTAATTAATATTAAATATATGTCTTGTGTGCTCCTTTACTATTTTTAAGTATTAACTTAAGATTGTTTTTTCTGAAGTAAAAATGTGATGATTTTTTCTTATAAAATGATGCACAGCATTGTTTAGGCCATGGTATGTCAAAAAATTACAATTTATGTTATAGTTTTCTTGAAATTCATCAAAGTGGTAGAGTGATCCATCCTGTTTAATAATGTTATATACAAATTGTACTCCCTTTTTAAACCATGAATTTTTTAATGTAAATTTTCTGTCAATTTTAATTTCACTATTGAACCACAGAGGGTTTTCACGTATATTTGTATTGTATATATTGCTAGAGATAATAGTATTGTACCATGCTTCTAAGACATCTTTCCAAAAGAAGTTACTACAACGTTTAGATTCTTCTTTAAATTTCTCAAGCCCACAGTTAGCTAATGTTTCTTTATCAAAATAAGTTTCTAAAATAAGAGCCCAATGTCCTTTTTCTTTATATACCCGTCTTATCCATGTTGCTTTAAGAGCTGTTATAAAAGATGTTAAATGTATCATTTTCAGACCACCTTTTTCATAACTTTTAATTATCACATCTCTCTTTATTTTATCTGGTTTACCATTCCACAAAAATTCATACAGTATACTATTATTTTTTCTTATATATGTTTCATCAGGATTTGGTAGTGCTATAAATAAATGGTTAAACTGTGACATAAGTAGTGTTTTATAACTGATATTTTACCTATTGGTGTAAGTACTCGTCTATTCCATGATGATATAAGAGGTTTTAGTTTTATAAGTGTTTTTTTTATCAAAATTCAGTTTTGTAATTCTGTGTAAGTCTACATCATAGTCTATCCCTAGCAAATTGAACGTTGTACTTCCCCATTGTAAATTACAATCTGTTGTTTCCACTATATTTTTTTGCTGCCAATCCACACTACCTGGGTCTCGGAGAAATTCGTTTTTAATCCTGACATTTTTGCATAATAAGAGAGATCTTTTAAAGTTTCATCCAGAGATCTTTTAGAGCCATCTAAAATAACAGATGTATCATCTGCAAATTGTGATAAAAGAATTTCATTATCCCGTACAAATATCCCCTTAATGTTCTTGTTATTTCTTAAAAGTATCGATAAGATTTCTGCACATAAAATACAAATATAAGAAGATACAGGATCTCCTTGACGACAGCCACGTTCTATGCTGAAAAAATTGTGATAAGTTTCCCCCTATGTTTACTGCCGAGTGAATATTTTGTTGAAACAGTTTTATCCAATTAATTATAGTTGGGCCAAATTTTAAATATTTTAGGGTTTTTGCTATAAAGTTCCAAGAAACAGAATCAAAGGCTTTTTCAAAATCAATGAGAAGTATAAGTCCAGGAATATCATAGTCCTCTGTATATTGCATAACATCATATATTAAACGAGTATAAAGCCAGTTTGGTTATTACTTATCAATTTGGTTATTATTGTTTTTAATCTTTCAGCTATTTCACCAGATGCCATTTTATAAATATTATCTAGAAGGGTAATTGGTCTCCAGTTTTTTAATTTGTTACGAGGTTTATCTCCTTTTGGGATGCAAGTAATAATTTCTTGTTTCTGTGTTTCTGATAGTTCAGATATAGTATAACCATAATTTATTGATCTAAGAATAAAATGCCCGAACTGTTTCCAAAATACTTTAAAAAATTCAACAGTGAAACCATCTGAATCAGGACTTTTATTTTTTTTCATATTTTTAAGGGGTTTTGCTAATTTATTAATAGTAATTGGACCTTCTAAACTTACTGATTCAAGGGGGGATAACTTTGGCACAACATATGTTCTTAAAAGTTCATTGAGATCAACATCCTGAAGTAACTGATTTTTCTTATATAAGTTTTCATAGTAGTTTTTAGTTTCCTTTAAGATTTCTATTTGATCTCAAATTACAGTCCCATCTTCTTTAGTTATATAAGGAATTATCTTACTAGTAAAGTTACGTGATTCTAGCCCACAGAAGTATTGTGTTGGTTTTTCACCTTCACTTATCCACTTGGCCCTTGACAGTATCATATTACCTGCTATCTTATGTTTTCTAATTTCTACTAATTCTATTTTCTTTTCATCTATGTGATTTAAATCTGTATTATTAGGAAGTGTTTCTAAGTTTTTAATTTGATTTATGAGAACCTCTTCTCTTTCATTAGATTTTTTTCCACATAGCTAGAGTATGAAATGGTTTTACCCCTTATTTCCATCATGAGAGTTTCAAAGAATAATTGATCATTTACAGTAAAGGTTATTTCATTTAAAGGAATTGCATTTAAATTATTTATGTTGTATACTGGTAAAGAGTATTGTTGTTTTATAGTGTCTATAGTAGATTTGATGAGAGTTAAATATTCTAAATCAAACAATAAAGAGTTATTAAATTTCCATTATCCCCTACCTTTTTGAAAGTTATGAAAAGCTAAGTGTATGACAGAAATAGAGTGATCAGATCGGTAACTTGGTTCAATTACAGAAGACGTTAGACTTGGTAGTAAGCTGTCAGATGTTTAAGAGCAGTTTTCTTACGCCATGTATATCTTTTAGTATTGGGGTTAAGTTCTCTGAAAGTATCTATAATTCCAAACTCATCTTTGAAATCTATAACTTTATTTCTTGCATTTGGGTTATTTATATGTTTGTAATTATCACAATCTAATTTCGGATCCATAGTAATATTAAAATCCCCACATTATATATATTGACTATTACCCAATTCTTCTATAATATTCATTAACTCCTCGAAAAATACTGGTTGGTCAGTGTTAGGTCCATATATCAAGTGCTAGCATATTACCGTTAAAATCCTTTCTTACCTGTAAGACTTTATACTCGAAATTGTTGTTAAAAAGTATTGCAGTTCCTCTAGAGTTAGAGTTAAAAGAGTTAAAAATACAGTCAAATCCCAAATTCGAACGAATATTTTTTTTCCTTGTCGGCTGTAAAGTGAGTATCCTGTAGACAGTAAATATTGTACCTTTTCGCTTTTAAATAGGAAAACACATCTTTTTGTTTAACTAGATCAGGTTGGGCACAACGGCGCATATGGGTAATAATCCCGCATTTGGGTAACATCTTTGTATGTTATGGTTGAATGCACTTCAAATCTACTTTCACTATCCTATATAAAAAATCAAAATTTTGTAGTTCACTTACGTTATTGAAAATCGCCATATCTATTGGTTATTACAAACAACTTTTGGTTGAACAGTTTTTGATTTTAAAAGTATTTCACGACCTTTGAAGACTTAGAAAAGTCGGAACATCTAAAATCACGAAAATGTCAAAACACGAAAAACGTTCAACCAAAAGTTGTTTGTATCGCGGATCGTCACTCCGGTTCCCTCTTTCTTTAGCAGGAACAGAGAAACAGGAAAGACAACTCAATCATGCTCACTACATAGAGTTGCCTTCCCTGCATCTGGCGGTTTACCTTAGTACGCAGAGACGGGAACCACGAGTATGGATTGTTATATTATATAGTATAGCTTCAATTAATCAATATAAGGTTACAATTAATTAGTAATGAAATGAGTACGGTACACAGTAATTGTCACTATAGTATGTATATATGTATATATTTATATATAAAATCATCCACGTCATACGAATATCTATTTTTATCGTATCTTTTTACTCTTATAAGCTCTAATTACAGAAGATATTAAATCAAAGGCTCGATTTCTTACATAATTATCAAATAATGTTTCATGTAAACTATGAGAAATATTGTATCAGGCTTACGTACGTATCTCAAAGTCATTATCATATATATGTGAAGTTTGAACAGCTTCTAGACTTGCTTATGTCACCCGCTTGCTAATATTACACGTGCATGAACACTGGTAAAACACTGCGTAAACGTACTTTTATATTTAATTGAATTTAATTGAAAAATAATGGACGCAGGCTGAAAGCCTCTAAGTCCATATCACAAAACATAGTATAAAAATATTATATTGTCACTGGTTAACATATATAAACTTTCCCAAAAGAGTTATTTTAAAAGTCATTATCAGTAATTATTGTAAATAGTGTCCTTCAGATGGTTATCCAACAGGATCTCAAAGTCCTTCGTGGTTTCTGCATTTACAACCGATTCCGGTAGACCGTTCCAGATATCAACTACCCTAAACGTGAACGAGTTTTTCCTTAGCTCTGTACTACATCGTTGTTTATACAATGTACAGCTTAAATTTATGTCCTCGTGTTCTTTCGTTATTATCGTAAACAAATATGTCTGACGTGACTTTCTCATCAAACTTCCTCTTCACAATCTTGAAAACGTTAATCAAATCACCTCTAGTTCTTCGGTGTTTTAGTGTCGGTAGTTTTAATTTTTCTAAACGTTCTTCGTAGGACTGGATTTCTTTAAATCCATGAAGAAGCTTAGTGGCTCTCCGTTGTACATTCTCTATCATCTGGATATCTTCAAGTTTATACGGACTCCACGCACTGGCTGCGTATTCTAGATGCGTTCTTTCCAGAGTCTTAAATAACTGTCTAAAAATCGATTCGTCCAAAAAAGTAAATGATCTTCTAATAATCCCGAGTTCTGAATTAGCTTTATTTATTGAGTTTTGAATGTGGGTCCGAAAGTCCAGGTTTGTATCCACCGTTACTCCTAAATCTTTTTCACTGTTGATTTTGTCAAGTACGACTTCTCCAGTTTTGCTCGCGAGACGGTATGTTCTATTATTGTTTATAGGAAGATATTTAGTAAACAAACTCATATATTCATAGATAAAGTGGTATTGAACAAGTAAGTTACCGGATATGCGATCAGAGACGTATATATTACATTTACGTTTCAGGGACGAGAATCAATACATGAAATATGGCGTTTACGCATGTGATATTCATATATTATTTATACATATACACACACTATATAAGCTAATAACCGTGTTATATCTCGTGGGTTTTCCATATATATTTTTAATTGAGCACCTTCATATTACATATATATACATATATACACATTACAAACAGCTTACGATCATGTTATAAACTTATTCAAGTTATATTTTATGAAGAGAATGGACTTTTTGAATTTTCGCCATTTTAATTTTCCACATTTCTATCTATGGCAGTTAAGGTAAAGGAATAAATAAACTGTATTCATTATGTTTAGAAAACGTTTGTAATTTGATTCAAACCTCTCTCGGCCGCAAAAGTCACGATATATTTGTGTTTTGACAAACTAACGCTTCTCACCACTGTCTTAGACTGTCACTTGTGATGAGGTGCCAGTTATCAACTGTCACAAAGCAATGAACATTTATTGTTTGTAATTTTCACGTTTGTTTTGCTGATGATTGTGTACACGTTCGTCAATGGAAAGTCCCGGATATATCCTATGAATGGACTTGTCGTGTTGGTACCAGCTGAGCGTACATTTTACCATTGTCAGACCACGACTGCTTTACTCTGTCATCGTAATAGCACATGTCCAACAAATGTTGGTTTTCTTGGGTCAGATCGTCTTTTATGACAATACCAGTTCCTTTTAGTTTTTACTGGTTCGCGATGCACTCATTTTTTTCTCTCTCCTGCAGATAAAACATAATACTAATATTCCCACCGAGGATTTTATACCATAAACATAGTTTTGATATTCCCACCAAAGATTCCGTACCATAAATTAACATACAATGTAGTTCTAATATTCCCACCGAAGATTTTATACCATAAACATAGTTTTGATATTCCCACCAAAGATTCCGTACCATAAACATAGTACTAATATTCTCACAAATGGTAATTGACTACTTTTAATAATGGACATGTGTAATATTGTGTATGTCATTGTATTTTTTTGTAAATACTGTATTTGTAATGTCTTTTCTCCGATGTCTTATAAAACACAAGGAACTAAGAATCTGAATCTAACAAGCACACCAAAGATCCGGTGTCACCGCGAACATGGTATCCCTTATGCAACAATTAGTGAATGAACGTTAAATTATGCTTTTCAATATCGACGTTGATGAGTATATAACCCACTTAATTCGACTTTACAATGGCACTGAATACATGCAGCGTTGACTTAATTGTTTGTATTTTATTCATGTATTCGTCTGTTAAAAATAATTGCTTAGTCTGGAACCTTCGAAAAAAATAAAACTCCGAATCGACATTTAACCCATAGAACTGATTGTCAAACACAAGGAAACACAAGTCTCCTGTGGCTTTCGCATTAATGCAGCTTTGCGTTTAAAATATACATACACTTTATGATTGATTTTCTTGAGCATACAACCTTATCTAAAATGGGGTTTAAAATGCCATCCAAACCTTTTCAGCCGTCTATAATACACTGTGTAAACAACATTGACATAATCAAAAGATCGCTCTGGTATTCATATAGAGAGGTGTGTTTAAATCATGCATTTATGATTCATGTACAATTAAATATCGATGGGTCCGTTTCGTAGTTTTATATATAATTCAAGCACATTTATAAACATTAATGTTCCGTTTCAATCCTGTAACCTGATTTACAATACAACTATAGAGTAGTTTGGTCTTAACCTCAAGTACAATAAAAGGGCGGTGAGATTTGTGTCTAGATATATAATTAAAGAGTCATGTACAATCATAAAGAGGTAACTTTTTTGCTATAAACTTTCTACGTTTGTTATAACAGATTTCTTTATAAATTAGACAACCGTTCATCAGCTTAGCCTTTCAACGAGTTCTTTCAAAGTGTGCATGTTTCCAACTTACACAGGGACCTGCTAAATTTTAGCAGCTATATTTTGGTCTAACTTGATGTGTTCCGTGTACAATGTCCATAAACAGATCAGTTACAGCCCAAATACAGCAGTAACAAGTTCTCGGGTCCCTGTGTTGTATCCCACTGCATGTTACCGAAAGAGGTGACGTATGAGACTCAGTGAACATCAGGGGCTTGGTTTCGTTTTTGGCATCTAACAAACCAAACTGGTCAGCTGATACGCTGCCCATTACAAAACGCGATATTGTCTTTCCTTTTCTCTTCCACCTACTGTGCCTTTTCCATGTTGTTTCCCTAAACAACAACTCTCATATAACCATACACGCTGTGATCTAGGGCGTTGGTTTGTGTTTTGCGTTCTATCAACAGCTATGGTCATTTAAGGACGTGCCAGGTTTTGATGGTGGAGGAAAGTCGGAGTTCCCGATGAAATACCACCGACGAACGGCCAGTATCTGACGATTGTCCAACGTAGGTCTCGAACCCGCGACCCAGTGGCGGAGGGTTAGTAGCAGAATGTCAGACGCCCTAACCCACTTGGCCACCGCAGTCCACTCATCTAGGACGTTAAACAAGCGTATTTCTATATGAAATCTGTCTTTTATATAGAGTAGTTCTTCTCTTGCATTGGCTTTTTTGTAAGTGATAGATGCAGTTACAACATGAGGCCCAATGGGCCTGAATAGCTCACCTGGAACTAATCTCACTTCTTCTTCTTCTTCTTCCTCTTCTTCCTTTACAAGGATCAGACTCAAAGGTTTGAGTGCACTTGATCTTCACTAATAACCTTAAAAGTGATCTAAAATAAAGCTACAGCCAAATTATCAGTATTTATGACTATAAGTCATTCAAAAGAACCTGTTAAAAGCTTTAAAAACATTTGACCCCTGTGACCTTGAAAGTCGAACAGGTCATTACGTTTAACAAACTTTATAGCCCTTCATCTCAGCATGCAACTTGCCAAATATCACCACCCTAGACCTTTTGTTTATCAAAAGTTTATACATATTTAAGCAAATGTGACCTTGAAGGAGGGTCAAGGTCTTTCAAATGAAAAAGCTTGGTAGCCCTTCCTCGTCTCAAAGCATCTTAATGGCAAAATATCCACATCCTGGGCCTCATGTTTATTCAGAAGTCATTTAAAGAATTTAAACATATTTGACCCCTGTGACCTTCAAAACAGGTCAAGGTAATTAATTTGAACAAACATGGTAGCCCTTCATCCGAGCATGCTACTGGCCAAATATCATCACCCTGGGCATTTTGGTTATTCACCGGAAGTGGTTTAAAAGTCGTTTTAGACAAATGACCCCTGTGACCTTGAATATGAGCGAAGGTCATTCATTTGAACAAACTTGGTAGCCATTTATTCAAGCATGTTACTGGGCAAATATCATCATCCTGGGTATTTTTTGTTATTCAAAAGAAATTGTTAAAAGTAAAATTTTGACGCCGGTTGATGGACGCATCACGCATAAGGGCCCGGTAACTTTCATGAAAAATAAAAAAGTTAAACTTTAACTTTTTTCATAAATCACGTTCATTAAAAGTAATAAAAGCAAAAGTTTGAATCATGGTACATATTTGATATGAAATATCTGCACATTGCATGTACATGTACATGTTTAACCCCAGTCACTAGTCTCTTTAAACGCCTACCAACTTACGAAATGTACCCATATGATAGGCATATTGATAGATGAGGCTAATACTGTACCTGTAGGCAAAGTACAGTGATCGTGATCATGATAGTGAAAAAATGTACCACGCTGCCTCAATAATGTCCAACGAGCATAATGACAGATTTAACTTAACTTTGGTTGTCAGCAGTTAACTGGTTACTCAGTCGGGCCTATCAAACCACAGGAACCTCAGATTTTGTTTCAGCTACAATGTATATTTGTACCTAAACTGTGGTGTTCATATAGTAATCTTACACATTTAGGGGGTTTAGATCAACATTCGATAAAATTACCTGGTAACCCCTAAAATTACTCTGAACACCTTAGCATATAATTAGGTCCAAATATAGCTGTAACAAAATCTCAGGTCCCTGTGTATCGAGCCTTATACACTCCCCTTAAGGGTCCCTGTACCACTGCCAAGAAAGAAACTATACATTTACAACTTATTTTTCTGGAATGACCATAACTTGATTAAAATTATCATTTTTGAAAGTAGACATTAGAACCAGGCACAATATTGTGTCAGTTTATATTAATAATTGTGAGAGTGTTGTCTCATTAAACATAACTAAGGATTTTCTGAATTTGTTGTCGCTTACACAACGGTATTACGTCAGAGGGAGCTAAATCTCTTATTGAAAAAATAACAAGTTTATACGCCAAAGTCAGTTGGAATTACCCATTGCTAAATTTAAACAAGAGCCCCAAGGGCCTTAGCGGTCACCCGAGTTATATCATAAGTACTGGTAGCTTTATTTTATTGTTTAGATGTAATGTGGAAATCAGCATGTAAACTAAGTGAAATACAATACTTGTCATGTCATCAAAGGATAGGAATTTTAGAATATTGGTAAATGTTCCCTTTGGGGCCCCGCCCCGCCCTAGCCCCTGGGGATGGGGCAGGAATTGCAATTTTACAATGTAATACAGTCATCCGTCACCCTTTGGGGCCCCGCCCTGGCCCCAATTTTTCAATTTAAAACCATCTTCCTTTAAGGATAATTCTCATTAAGTAAAAATAATTTCAAACAGAAAATTGTCAAAATATACCCAAAAGTGTTGTTTCCCTATATACCCTTAACCCCCTTCCCAAGGGAGAACGGATAGCTCGGGGGTCCTGAAGTTTACAATTTAAATAAAGCCCCAGATGATCTTTCCATCCATGCAGAGAAAATGACTGTAATACCTCTAGTCTTGAGAAGAAGATTGTTGAAATATTGGTTAATTTTCCCTTTGGGGCCCCGCCCTGGCCCCTTGGGTTGGATTAGGAATCCCAATTTTACAATTTGGTAGCCTCGTCTACCAAGGATGATTCTGACCAAGTTTGAAAAAAATTCCATCCACTGGTTCTCGAGAAGAAGTTGAAAATGTAAAAAGTTTACGCACGACGACGGACGGAAAGTGATTGGAATAGGTCACTTGAGCAAAGCTCAGGTGACCTAAAAATGCTAACAATACTCATGTTAATTATCAATATTTCAATGATGTCTTCACTATGGATTTTTCTCTAAAAAAGGACATATTTTATTTATTAGAAATTAGTAAGCTCTGTATATTTCTGCGTTGACTGACTTTTTGTGATGTGCATTTAAAACAACTTATATTACCTGTGAGAATTTGATGTCCCCTAGGCCATGAATAAGCAAAATAAAAAATAACAAGAGGCCCAGAGGGCCTGTATTGCTCACCTGAATATGTTTAAAATAATTGATATGAAGTAAAGATATATCACTCCATTGTAGGTGCTGTAATTACATATGAAATTTCAGAATGATCCATCCAGTACTTAATTATATCGCGAGATATAGCGAGATTTTTTTTCAAAAAGAGCCCCAACCCTATGCTCCTAGGGGGGTCATACCCAACGTTTATACAAAATTGGTTCCCCTTTACCAAAGGATGCTTTATACCAAATTTGGACAAAATCCTGTAATTCCTTAAGAAGAAAAAGGATTTTGAAGAATTTGCTATGTTCTCCCTATTGGGCCCCTCTCTTCTGCCACACTCGCTGTTTATATGAAATTGAGTCCATTTTGCCCAAGGATTCTCCAGACTAAATTAGGATAAAATCCCTTAATCCCTTTGGAAGAAGAATGATTTTAAAGGGTTTTACCTCTATTTCCCCTATTGGGCCCCATCCCTCAGGTCCAATGGGGACCACACCCACTGTTTATAGAAAATTGGTTCCCCTTTACCAAAGGATGCTCCAAACAAAATATGGACCAATCCTTTCATTCCTACGGAAGAAGATGGATTTTAAAGAATAATTTGCTATGTTTCCCCTATTGGACACCTCCCCACTCCCCTGGGGGGCCAGACCCATGGTTTATACAAAATTGGTTTCCGTTAACCCAAGGATGATCCACACCAAATATGGACCAAATCCTTTCATTCCTACAGAAGAAGAAAGATTTTAAAGAATAATTTGCTATATTTCCCCTATTGGACCCCACCCTGACAGGCCCCAGTGGGGCCAGACCCACCATTTATACAAAATCGAGTCACCATGGCCCAAGGATGCTCCACACCAAATCCTTTCATTCCTACAGAAGAAGAAGGATTTTAAAGAATTTGCTGGGGGGCCAGACCCACGGTTTATACAAAATTGAGTCTCATTGGCCCAAGGATGCTTCAGACTGAATTAGGATAAAATCCCTTAATTTAAGGGTTTTTCCTCTATTTTCCCTTTAGGGCCCCACCCCTCTGCCCCCAGGGGGGCCGCACCCACCATTTATACAAAATTGAGTCCCCTTGGCCTTAGGATGCTCCAGACCAAATTTAGTCAAAATCTACTTGGCCGTTCAGGACTAGTAGCGTTTTAAAGGAAAAGTTGACGGACAGACGACGGACAGACGCTGCGGTATGGCATAAGCTCACCATGGTCCTTTGGACCAGCTCACCATGGTCTTTTGGACCAGGTGAGCTAAAAACCACAAAACATAAGTTGTTCAAAAATTTGAAAACATCTGCAGTAACAAAACTGGATTTGCATACTTTTATTGATGACACTCAGATACAACTTACCATTTGATGAGACATTTTCTCATACCCTCCATGCATACAAAAACTATGGTCTCCCTACCAATAAAAAGACACCTCTCATTTCTCTACGAATACAAAACATTTTTTTGTATCTCTCCATGTACACAAAGTATTTTCTCATATCACCCTACCTCCGAAAAACATTTTCTGTTATTTCTCTACATACACAAATCTCTCCACAAAAGAACATATTCCCTGATAATTCCACCTACAAACAACATGTTTTCTCATTTTTCTATACACTCAAAAATATGGCCGACACACATAAGCAAGGACATTTATAGATATTCACAATGAACACAAAAATACAATACATGTTTACACCTAATTAGCGAATGTTACATTATAATACAAAGGTATTACGAAATCTCCTGATATTGATTTAAATAATATACATGCGTGTGGAAAGTGCTGTGATAAAAACTATATGCATAGGGTTATCGGGTGTCAAATGAAGATTTAAACCAAATCATTCAAAACTAATCGGGTTTTGCAACTTTGATTGATCAATTTCTTATCATCCTAGCCTATGTTCAATTAGATCGACAGCATTTTTAATAAAGATATGTACAATATCAAACTTAAAGTACTAGCCTGCAGGCAGAATTCTACACCAACCTATATTTTTATATAACCTGGTAAATATTGAAAATTGTTTACTAGCTATATAGGCCTGACATAAAATCTAGAAGCACTGTGTATCAGGCTAGTTGAATGGTTCAAATTCACCCCTGTAAGATTCAGCTTTAAGTTTCTCTTATTTGAACTACACATTAACCCTTTAACCACTGTACATGTGTAGACCACAATGTACTCATCCATATCAATGCATAGTAGAGTCTATTAAAGTTACATAGGGGTGAAAGGGTTAACATAGTAGTATAAACTGTCTCACAAGAAATTAGAGACGACTTACCAAACACAAGTTCCAATGTCTTGTCAATAAAAGGAAACACCAATTGATGACCTCCGAAAACCTTTCATATAATACAACACTTATTAATTAGCTCACTCATATTTCACATAATACTATGTACAAAATACTTATTTATCAGCTTACTCATATTTCCTTGAAACAGCAACAATTTTCAATTTACAACCATGATGATGAGCATTACAGGAATCTATGATAATTCAAGTGATGGAATAAAGTGATATTATACTTAGCAATTATCATAATTTAATGCCTTTCCAATCAGCACAAAATGTGCTAAAATATTATTTCCCTAAAATCATAATTTCTGAAAGAGTAAGTTTGATACCAGGATGTCCCTATACATTTTCTTGGTTGAAGGTACATACACATTCAGTTTTCTGTTCATTACTAGACGTGTCTGTTCTAGCTGCCTTGCTACACAAGATATAGTGGTGTGCTATAAGGGCCGGTCATCTCCTCTCAGAGCTCGGTATGTGTTAATTTCTTTAGGGAACACTTTGTCCAATTCAACAAGCAGCAATGTCTTGAATTTCTGTGTGGAAAAAACAACATGTTGTTCATTAGAAATTATTAACATTTTAGGCACAACTCACACTTGATATATCATAAATATGGATTGGAAAAAGGGTTACTACTGACATAGTATTCTTAGTAATCTGTAACCTAAAACACATTTTTTGTTCTCACCTTCAGACTTTTTGTGAGAGATGAAAAAGGAAAAAAAACAGATATGTATAACTTACCTTCAAATTATCTATTTTTCCTTTAACTTGCTCATTTTTAGCAAGTGCCTTTTCTAAACAGTCTTTAGTGTAGAGGTTTGGGTTTTTCCCTTGATCAATGTAACTGAAAACAGATACCAAGTGGTATTACATTCATTTTTACAAAACACATGGTGGGGATAGCAGGGAAGGAGAGAAACTGTGCATTATGTCAAGGCTTGAATGTAAATAATTATGAATTCCTTACCAGGTAAGGTAACAACCTATGTTTTTTTCAAACCATTTTTTGTTATTAATTACATCATTAACACCTGATGATTTTTTTTTTATATTATCAGTCTTTAAAATACTGTTACAAATTCCATTATTCTGACCCCTGGGCTTATAGATTTTATGTTTGGGCTAGTGATTTGTTTTCAATATTTACTATGAAATAATAGGTTGAACTGTTCAAATCAGCCTCTGAGCTAGAATTCTAAATATGAAAGTGTACACCCAAGCTCCAGGTACCAGGATCAAATAAATAAGTTATGATTTACACAAAATTAATTAAATATAATTTAAAAACAAGAGGCCCATGGGCCTAAACGGTCACCTGAGTCTACAGTATTTATTTTTGTTGTTGAAATATGTACCAATTTGAGTAAAAAATAGTATAATGTTAACTTAACTTTGTCAGGACCATGAGCTGATCATTCCTAGACCAATTTTAAGTGAGATCGGCCTATTAGAACTTAGTAGCAAAATAGCGGCCATGGCAGCCAAATTGTATTTCTGATTGACCCGAAAAATAACAACACTTTGTCAGGACCATGAGGCGATCATTCCTACCAACTTTCAGTTCAATCGGTCCAGCAGAACTTGACTTTAAGTTTGAAATAGGTTTTCAAAATGGCGGCCGTGGCGGCCATATTGGATTTCTGATCGACCCGAAAAATAACAACACTTTGTCAGGACCATGAGGCGATCATTCCTACCAACTTTCAGTTCAATCGGTCCAGCAGAACTTGACTTTAAGTTTGAAATAGGTTTTCAAAATGGCGGCCGTGGCGGCCATATTGGATTTCTGATCGACCCGAAAAATAACAACACTTTGTCAGGACCATGAGGCGATCATTCCTACCAACTTTCAGTTCAATCGGTCCAGCAGAACTTGACTTTAAGTTTGAAATAGGTTTTCAAAATGGCGGCCGTGGCGGCCATATTGGATTTCTGATCGACCCGAAAAATAACAACACTTTGTCAGGACCATGAGGCGATCATTCCTACCAACTTTCAGTTCAATCGGTCCAGCAGAACTTGACTTTAAGTTTGAAATAGGTTTTCAAAATGGCGGCCGTGGCGGCCATATTGGATTTCTGATCGACCCGAAAAATAACAACACTTTGTCAGGACCATGAGGCGATCATTCCTACCAACTTTCAGTTCAATCGGCCCAGCAGAACTTGACTTTAAGTTTGAAATGTAAAATGTTAACGGACGACGGACGACGGACGACGGACGAAAAAGGATAGCAATAGGTCACTTGAGCTAAAGCTCAGGTGACCTAAAAATTCAGACTTACTCAAAAACTTCCAATGGAACATTGATATCTCCCATCTGTGATTTTAGTTTGTCAATCTCCTGCATCCCAGCAACCATCTTCTGTCTTTAAAAATAAATTAAGATGTTTAATTTTAGATTAAAAGAAAAAATAATTCAAAACTTTCCCTAAGTCTAAAAGCTAAGCTATATTTTGAATTGTAGTTGCATGTATTAATTGAAACAGGATTATTTTCAATGTTTATAAATACTGATATCACCCTAGTAAAGCACTAGCAGCTTCCTGCTGTCAGACTCAGTCATGACGGAGAACATATCTTTAGCTCATCATTCTGGTACAGCCTCAGACTACATGTACATATAGTAAATCGGATGTCCCTGGTTTGCCCCAAAGTGGAAGCATTGAAATAGATCTAGTAAGAAATTGGTACGAGTTTGCTCCGAAGTCAAGCAATATTGTGCAATGTACAGTTTGGGCACAACAGCGAAAATGGGTTATAATACTGCATTTGGGTAACAGCATGAGTAACAATTTTATTACTAAAATGGGGAATAAAGTGAAACAAAAGTTCTTTTAAACACTTGGAGAAAAAAGGGCATTATTCTTTTATCTTAATCCAATGAATAACACAAAAAGGTAAATTTGTGCACAAAAATTTATCACTTCTGATGGCTAACTTTTTGTGAAAAGGACAAACCATATCTCCATTGACTTCAGTGTGTAGTCAATGGGATCATCCAGTGCAAAGGTGACAGGTAAGCATGACTTTGTCTGTGTGCTTTTTATAGCTACTCTACAACACACTATAAGCAATGGAGTTGATACAATTTTCACAAAAATTTAGACAAATGAATTAACCTATTGTTAAGACAGCATAAATTCCTGCAAGACATCAAGACCAATTCAAAATTCAATCAGGAACAATAACAGAGCAGTCATAATACCCAACAGCAACACAGAACAATACAGAAACTCATTCTTTGTGTGAACAGCCACAGATTGGAACCACCTGGACGACATCACAGCTAGGGTGCAAGGAATAGGCATTTAAAGCATCAATCCTTACCAACTGGGATTAACCGAAGCATAATATTGCATGCATACTTAACCCCCACCACATTAAAACCATTTTGGTCTCTGTAGAGTATAGCATATAGATAGATTGCTGTGCACAATTAATTGTACCTCATTGTCTTTTTATCAGGTCCGGCACACTCTGCCAATTGAGCTATATAGCTGTAAAGACCTATAATAGCTTTATTGACCTTTCTGTCTTTTGAGCTATTTTCATGTAATTTACTTTTTTAAGGAAAACGAAACAAAGACGCTATTAAAAGAAGATTGTACCATTAGGTTGATAACAAAAGACATTAAACATAATATAGGCAATCATTAGTTCTGGAATCTTGTCATGACTGGCTAGTCGATAATAACAAGTTATCATTACATCTTGGAAAAACTGAGAGTATTATTTTTGGTCCAAAGCGTAAAATAAAAAAAGGTTTATGGTGAAGAGAGTTTTACTGTAAGCTGTAATAATCATAATATTTCAGTTAAATCATGTGTAAAATATCTTGGTATATATATTAATAATTGTTATCTGGTGAAGAGATTGTTGATTCCAAGTAGTTGTTTGTCTTTCGAATCCAAGAGGACCTTGTGCTCTGCGTTTATTCTATGCCACTTTGACTATGCAAATGCTAGTTAATTGGTATGAAGGACTGTCAAAAAAATCTACAAGTGGCAAAAAACAAGGTGATAAGATTTATATTAAATGTACATAATAGACACTGTTTGTCATACCAAGATTTTAGTTGTGTAAACATGCTGGATATCAATACCATGGCAAGGCAACTTAAACTTACCATATGTTCAATATTTTCAATGGAAAAGCTCCTCAATATATATATATATATGTATCAATTTTTTAACAGGAATCCATTATCGTATAGTACTCGCTCAAATCTATGTTATTTTATTATTCCTAATGTCAAAGGTTCTGAATCTATAACCTTTTATTTTTCTGGTACCAAAGATTGGAATTCACTTCCTGAAAACATCAAAATTGAAAATAATAAATTCACTTTTAAATATAAGGTCCGTCATTTACAGGAGCTTATGAAAAGAAAACAAGAAATTGAATATGCATACTCTTTTAATATGATTCTATGTTATAGATTATCAAATATTTTACTGTATGTTTTCACATTCAAATAGAAGAAAATTATTATGTGAACTTTTAAACTGACCATCATGTTTTAATGGAATAGCAAATGATGGGCACAAATGTATCAAATAACATTTTAGAATTGTACTTTAGTTTCTTTTAAAGGACCCCAATGGAAATAAGCTTTTAGCTTTTTGGGTTATCCTAGATTAAAGGCTGGAATTTCGGTAAAAATTCTAATCATTTGAACTCATGTATATATTTAGTAGTGCTCAATGTTGTTATTTTACGGTACAAGTACTGTCGCAAAATTTAATGTTGTACTGTACTCTACTGTCCATAAGAGATATATATATATATATAAGGAATTGGCAGATGTTAAATGTTTCATTTGTGAGATCACTATTTATGACACTAAAACGTTCCAATATGAAGTCACGTTGTAACAAACGATCATTCATGTGTGCTTACATCTTTTGGTTCATATTACTCTGTCCTTGTGGCTGAAAATCACTGACTACAATACCAAGCTGGCGCGTGTTTTCAATAAACATCTCCAGTTGTTGTTCGAGTGCTTCAAACCGGTCCATTCTGTCCGCCATCTTGGAACCGGATGTGAAGATGTTGTAGCTATATAGTCTGTTTTATAAATTAGTCTAAGCAAAAAACAATATCAGGAAAATTAAGATTCCCTTTTAAATGAGTTTCAACATGGACCATTTCATATTTGTGTTTATGAAACTATTTTTTATTCAGATAATGACTATAGTGGCGGAAGTAGGTCAGGGGAAATAACTCTGACTTTCTCTCAACGACACGATGTCCTTTCACTTTTACCGGTGAACGTTTCAACTGCAGTTGTGTTATGCCAGTGCTTAATGTTTTAGTTTAGTTAAAACGTGTAACCAGGACCATCGTATAAGAAAAATTGATTATTCTATGTTAACCTAAGCACTAGAAGAGGACATTTTTTATTAACATTAGTGATGACAGTAATCTGACAGCATTGATCAAACGTTTTCACTGTAGTGTAACGCAAACACAAAAAATGCAATCTTTCTTGTCAAATTCAAAGTGTCTTCTGAAAGCCCCTTTACTGTGTCGGTCACAGAAAATCGTATCATTTGTGATATGTAGACAACCCCTGTTACATACTAAACCACCGAAACACTTAACGTCAGTATGGTGTCAGAAGTGTCTAATATCAACATCTGCAAAAGGATATGCAAAGCCAAAGAAGAATAACGAGATTGATGTAGCGAGGGAGAGTCCATTCTCCGAATTGACATTTCAGGAAAAGGGTAAATAACAAGAAATCACTTTCTTTGTGCATATATAATGTAGCATTACAAAGTGTATGTAGAACCACGGAATTAGATTAGTTATCAAAGTCTGTGGTAGAACAAACTTTCATGAAATTATAGTTCGATGATGAGTATCAGAATATAGACCCCAAAAATAAACTTCCGATCAACCCAACAAACAGGGAAGGGCCATAAAGAGTAAAATCCGACAGGATTTATACCCAAAATGGTTCCATTTAAAAATGGACAAACCGGTTTCACATAAACGAACAGGTCCTAGCATTCCTAAAAACATGCGTTGATGATATGAATAAGAATTTATATCAAAAATGGGGCTGGCTCCGGTTCCCGGATGGGATCTTAGGGAGTCCCTTAGTGCAAAACCTTCAAACAACATCATGTCTGTAGTGTGTAGTTTCTGGTAGTTTTACACCAAACTTAAATGAAATGCTATCTTACATTTGTAAGCCTTAGCTGGTTATCTCCCATTTTTGTGGACACTTGCCCTTCTTGAGTACGGTACATGTATGATTCTTAAGTTTCTACATTTTATGATTTAGGTGACAGTTTTATAGGCCCATGGGTCTAGATCTTGATGATTAGAGCACTATAGGATCGTTAGTATTGTAAGTACAATTTTAGTCCTGTGTAGCCTTAGGCATGGAGATGAGCTCTGTTAAGCATTTTCTTGACCAATTGCCTGATATGTTGTTATGTTTTCATCATCCGACATCGATCTCTTGCACGTTTGGAGAAACAATATAAAGACTATTGTATCCTATTGCTTGTTATTTTAAGAGATGTTTAGTTGACCCCATACCGAAATGGATTTTTCTTCTGTTTCTACTGTATAAGGGACATAGTTGATCTGTTGTCTCCATTGCAGCACCTTGGGCCTGTCACCTCTATCTTTTTTGTTTCTCTTCTACCTTCTCTGGTGGTCACATTGTCCCTAGATAGTAGGTACTGAACTTCTTAAATGACCTCAGATGTTGGGAGGACATTAAACCCTAGAAACAAACAATACAAGTGGATTTATTTAGGCTATGCAGTATACAGGCATACGTCATAAAAATATCCTTTGTTTGCCTTTGACCCAATTGATCTATTTTGATTTACAAGGTGAAATATATCATTGATAATAATAGTCTAGTATACAACGTTTGATATAGCGCCCATATAATCTAGCTAGAATAAGCCACTCTCAAGCGATTTACAGAACAGACATATTATATACAATTTATACAATCAATATACATTAATCAACAAAATTTTGAGGAATTTGCAGGATCTGCCTTATCAGGCGCTAACTACTAGTCCTCTGCCACCTTGCTAATATCGCCCTATGTGTGTCTGTCTACGTGTCTGCCAGAGATGTATTGTGTCATCACATTTTTTCTTGACATATTAATCTCCAATGATTACATAAAAAAGCTATTTTAAAATATGGTGGAAAAGGTCCCAACGACCATAAGAGGCAGCTAATTATAATAATGTTGGGTACCATACAGCGTTGGGTGTTTCCTCTGTGTCTTATGCTTAGGGGAAATACAAATAATTGACATCTGCTGCATTCATTGCAATACGTTTGGACCTATGTCTTTAATTTTCTATCTTTCCTATATTTCATGCCTTTTTCTTTTAATTGTGTCATCGTAAGAATCTTTGATTTAACCCGTTAACAAGATGATGTGACCAGTGGTCAATGTTGTTCTATTATGTCTTTAGCCCGTTTTCCTGAAACAGTTCTCTGATGATTCTCAAACTCTCATTCTGTGCTCAAGCCCAATATTCTAACATTTTGTCAATGGTTTAGAAGATTTTTGGACACACTTAGTCATAAACCACTTTGAATATTTACACTTGACATTTTTACTGTGTCATATATGCTGTAAGATAATAACAAGAAAGTTGGTTTGAGCACAGAATCAATTAAGGCATGAGAATGGTTTCATGAATACAGGCCCTGGTTTTAATATTTTAGTGTGATAGGCATTTGAAGTGGCCAAATTATCTGTAGACATTGTTGTCATGTAACAAAAAACTGTCAACTAAAGATGAAGTAGGTTGATATAGTAGCTGCAGAATTCAGACACCAGCTATTTTGTTCTACTAGTTCCAGGAACTAGTTGAACAGAGTATTTTCTAGTCCTATGTCAATGTAACTATAGTCAAAGATTTCCTAAGGAAACATCTCTAACTCCAGCAGGAAACATTAGAAAGTACCCAGTAATTGACTGTAGATGACATCAAAGAACTATACTGCCATTAAGATATATGTAATTTAAGCAATTTTCCAAATTATATTCTTATTTCATAATCTTTCTATCTAATGATATTGTGATAACTTTCAGTGAATCATAGTGATAACTATTTTGTTACAAGTTCAAAGGACCAGTTAGGTAAGGTGATTAAATCTACTAGTCCAGGACTAGCGGACTAGTGTTAGTACATGCATGTATCAAACTGGCCTGCCGAAGGTAAAGATATGCAATAAAAGAATGATAAACATCTGTAGAAATGATACTACTATTCTATCTTTCAGTCAAAGAAGCTGGCAAAACATCTTTTTGGGGAGGAATAATTCTTTGTGGAGTTGGAGTAACAGGTGAGTACATGTGACTAACACCAATAATCCAAAAAATCAATTATCCCCCCACCTCCTCTGCTCACTTTGACCCCCATTTATTGAAATTCGGTTCATACAGTATACTTATAAATACAATTTGGTAAGATAATATTGAATTTTTTTTTTTAGGCATAAAAAGGAAGAATTGTTTAATTAACTGGAGCTGATATATAACATGGTCACAGTGACCTACTTATCAACTATGTGCTACTTTTTTCAGGCTTTTTTAAAAATTTTGCAGCTTTAATGTTACACAGTACATCACAATTATGGAGAAATGTTCGAAAAATAACATGTTGTTTGTCAAAAAGAGACAATTCACGATTTTGGACCACCACTGGAACCCCCTCATATCTCGCATTTTACACCTTTGTTTGTATACGCTTCTTTGGTCATTTGTCTGATGAAGGTGACAGTGTACATATCGTACTAGTCATTGAAACGTCACATAGAAAATTGTATTGGTTGTGTAAAAAGAACTTCTCATAATCCATACTTACCAACCTGAAGAAAATGTTTAGAAACTTTATACAACTCCTTCTGAATAACTAAGAGGCCTAGGATTATGATATTTGGCAAGTAGCATGCTAGGATGACGGGCTACCAAGTTTGTTAAAATAAATGATCTTCGCCCATATTCAAGGTCACAGTGGTCATTATATGTTTAAATCTTTAAATCACTTTAAAATATTTTGCCAAAAGCATGCTGTGTTGGAAGCCTATAACTCTGTTCAACTTAATGTCCTTGTTCAACATTCAAGGTCACAGCCGTAATATGTTTAAATCTTTTGATAGGTTCTTATGAATCAAACACTGATATTCTGCCTGTAGCTGTGATTTTAGTCCACTTTTAAGATTACAAGTGTGAGATTAATACCATTTGAGCGATTCAGGCCCATTGGGCCTATTGTTTAAAATATATCGTACACTGAATAGTCAGTTCATTTTAATTTTAATTTTGTTCATTAAAAATATCTTATACTTTCTGTAGGTGCCCTGCTCTATATAATTGGGAAGGAAGTGTTTTCAAGTCAAAGTCCAAGAGGAATTTATAGTAATGCTTTTGAGCTATGTAAACAGAATACAGAGGTGAGTATACTATGGCCTTCTCTACACTAGCATGCAAACACAACATCCTTTTGCCGTACTAGCCCATGTGCCAGGTGTTAAATATGTTTTACAAAATGAAACAATATGACAATATATATTTGCAAACCTGCATGTTCCAATATTTAACGTACATGTTGCATTATGCATAGTAAACCTTCAATACACAATTATATTTGCAGAACTTTATAAAAAATATACTTGTGCTCGCTGTAATCAACTTAACTTGCCTCCCAGAAAAACCGGAGATAATCCCCAGAAAACTGTGTCCAACTTGGCGGAAAAACAAATTATATCCCCTGCAGGATAGTCTAGGCATAGCCTGGATCTGCACTATAGTTTATAGAAAAAACGCTTTCCTAAAAAAACCTGCAACACGTCGAAATACAAATATATATAATTTTCCTATTCATGGACATCATTCTAGCATATTTCATTACTAATGAAAAATGAAACAAAGAGAAAATCTGTCCGCATTCTACGATACACGGCTAGAGAATGACCCAACTATACTCTATAGCCACGTGTACCTGGCTATTTGATAGACAAATAAATCCCGCCTTTTCTTTCAGAACCGCAGGATTATTTGAGTCTTCTCTCCGCTATTACGCAAACACAACAATAAGGCAAATATCCATTTGCAGTACTAGCCCATGTGCCCATAGAGAAATACAAGGAAAGAGGTAATTACCTTTTCCAAAATAATAAACATTTTATTTCTTGTATTGAAAATAAAAAAAACTTAGATTAATCTATGCCAATGGCCAAAATAACCTACAAGCCTAACAGCTTGGTAACACAGAGTCTTTTTTCCAGGGAGTCCGCTACATATCCGTCTTTGCTACTATCGACCTTCCCCCGTCCGTGCCTCTTAAGGCACCTGTTGCTGACGTCATGAATAGCCGCCGCAGTAGCCCCTCCCGCTCTCAGGGAATGTAAACCAAAATTACCATCACCGCTTTCAACTTTCAAACGTTTCAGAATCGCCTCGCTTGCACCCGGGTTTATTCTTATTGATTACTCAACACTTGTCGGGTAAAAGGTAAACTACATTTTAGTCCAAATAATTCTGACGTTTTATCGATTTTTTTTATATCGGTCTGTCGTCGATTAATGTCAGAACCCTGGCCCTCTATAATATGCGGGAAATAAGCAACCCGCGCCTGGGTCGCTCTTTAAACTGATATTTTAGAAACAGGACATGAGCCATGTCACATGACGACGAGATCTCGTGTTACCGAAGATATTTCCCAACGTTATGACGAGATTTTAGTCATGTGGCATTAGAAGGCGGGGCTATCAAAAACGTAAAGTAAAACAATAAGTTTGAAAAATTATGTTTTTGGTGATTGTATTGGTTGTTTGAGGCATATTATGTATGTCCATCTTGTGCATAAAGAATAGATCTTTCGATCCATGTGCGACATGAGTGTGAAAGTGACGATTTGTTTCTAAAATATCAGTTTGAAGAGCGACCCAGGCGCGGGTCGCTTATTTCCAGCATATTAAAGAGGGCCGGAGTTCTGACGTTAATGAACGACAGACCGATATAAAAAAAAGTCGATAAAACGTCAGAATAATTCTGACTAGAGGTAAACCTGCTTAAATAAAAAATCAGAATCTAAATCAATCTCTCCTAAACTAATGTACTTCTTCAACATTACATAGGGACACGCCGATGAATGACCCTTACTGATGACAATCTCTTCCCAAATCGATACTGATCAGTCTTACTTTTCCTGGCCTGCCATGAAAAATGCTCTGAGAAAACCTTAACATCGTTACAACGCAAATTGCTTAACTCATTAAAACGCAAAAAAAACCTGCAAACCCCAACAAACACATAGACAAATCTCTTACAACTAAGAGGTCTCTTGAATCAGTGAACTTGTCACACATGTCACTAGTCACTGGCTCCTTCTTAAATGTTGGTTTAAGTCCCGTGCGCTTCGCTAAACTCACAACGAATCTCTTCAAAGTAGGGTCATCATGTCCATGTAACCTGCGAGTCCACTTGATCGAATACAGAAGCCGACATACGGCATACAAAGAATGGTTCTGGAGTAGATGATTAATGTACAAAGCAACGTGAATACCATTTGCTGGCAAAGCTGAATGCCCATGAGAAGAAATAAATGCTTCCCAACACTTAAAAGTACTTTTTGTTTGTATTGTCACTCTTACTTAATAAAGTCCCTCTGCAAACCCGTCGGCCATCTTGTAAAGTGATGAATCTTAAGTCACACCAGCGGCCCGTAGCTCACTGTCCAGGGTATCTTTTAACCTGTGAAAAAACAAATATCACACAACACAGTCACTGCCTCAAATATACGGTTTATCTGAGAAACATCAGTTATTTCCTCTGCCTGCCCAAGTAACATTTGTGTTTGGCAACTCTGGCTATATCACTCTCAGTAAATAACAGTGGCCAAAAAGCTGCCGATCTCCATTGTGGAATAATCAATTTTCCACTAGTTTCATCATCTCTAAGTTTATTTACTGTTTTACAAACCAAACGAGGAGGGGGCACCAACCAGTTGTTCACCCCCGCCGAGGATACTGTGAACGCATCAACGGCTCGGTGTTCTTACACCACCATCTAGAATTAAACAACGACATTTACGATTAAAATCGGTAGCGAATCGGTCTTCCTGATGAGGGCCCAACATGCTCTCACATTTCTCGAATACCCAATGCTGTACCTGCCAATCGTCACAATCGGTACATCTACTCAGAAAATCAGCCATCGTAATATGACCCCTAGGGAGCCATTGCGAATAAACTTGTACATGTACCTCGTGTTCCTGACAAAAATCGTGTAAATTACAAGCAATGTTCTGCAATTCTGACTTTCCACTACCTACGTTTATGATGGAACATGTATTTTTACTGTCCGTCAATATCTTAACTTTCTCACCTTTGATCTGTCTTTTGCTGTATACAATACCCCTCTAACAGCCTCCATCTCCCTCCATGAAGAACTGTTGGAACTTTCATGTTGGTCCAACGTGCCATTCACCACTTGACAACCCTTTTCATACAAATTGTCTACACTGGGAAGATTCACCAACCTACCCTGTGTGGCACAGTTAATAGACTCTGATGAGATAAACGCTCCGGTCTTAACCCCTGTGAAGCTACCACTCATCTGAAGTCTGACCTTCACCTGGGGATAATCTCCTTGGCATTGAGAAACTTTGCCATCCCCTTCCTCCGGGAACGTGTCTGGACTTACCTCCATAGATTAGGACCCCTCTGAAGAGCACCTCGCTCCCAGCGAGCCATCGCGACATTTCGTACATGTCTCATCTCCAGCCCCCTCCAAAGGGGGTCCCACACCTGGGGATAAAATACTTCCTGTATATGTCTTGCTTCTAGCACCATCCAAAGGGTGTCACGCCCCCAGGGATCCTTTACAACCGTATGTGTGCATCTTATCTGAACGTACTACCCCTTACAGGTGACCCATACATGGGAACACTTTACACTGTGCACATACCTCAGCTATATCATCTCTACCCCACAGAGTACCAGCACTGCCCACGAAACCTCCATACCCAGACGCTGAAGCATCTGTACAGACCACAGCTGAACATGTGACATTGTCTGTCAATCTAGAACCCTTACTGTTCTGGTCCTCCAGGTTCTCCAACCAATACACAATCTCATTCAGAGCTGCAGCGCTTACAAAAAAACATGCATTCCGGCTAGCTCAGCTTAACAAATATTTTTGTAACTTGCTTGTGCGGAACCTCGCTTGTGACTCCACGATGACTTGGCCAATGATACCCACCATATACTTAGCCGAGAATAAAAGCCGGCCCCCACTGACAAGCGCCATCGTATACTACAACAAAGACAGCAGGCTCTGAAAATATAATTGCTAGACCAACCAAACTTGGAACATAGATGTATCTTTTAGGTAGTACATCTCAACTCATGCATCAAATGCTGGGTGTGGCCTTCCTTTCATGGTCCATTGACTTTGTCAGCATCTCCATCAACATCAAGTTGTTGTGTTTATTTAATTTAGTTTAGTGCATTGATGGTCAAAGCGGGGCACAGGCGCGACAGAATGGCTTGTTA
The DNA here is from genome assembly GCF_002113885.1 of Mizuhopecten yessoensis. NCBI lineage: Eukaryota > Metazoa > Mollusca > Bivalvia > Pectinida > Pectinidae > Mizuhopecten > Mizuhopecten yessoensis. The sequence continues at coordinate 280,971 of NW_018408917.1, forward strand.
GCAGAAGTACAGCTATTTTATAAATAAGTCCTTTTAATGGGGTTTTGTTATTTTCATTGGCAATGCTGGTAACAGAGATTTCCCCTGTCATTTTCTTGAATTTGGAAATTGGTAAATAATTGTAAAATGTATAAATACATGTATTTCATCAAAAGTGTTTACTGTACACCAGTGATATCTTCATATTTATGCCAATGGTTTTGCAATTTATGCTGTTAAGTTAATACAGTATTTCATGATAACATGTTGTGGCCTACTTTGAGTTAAGTAGATCTACAGATCTACAATCTCAAAAACACAAATTCAGCACATATACTGTGTAAAGTTGTATTTTTCTCCACAAATATGACAAAGTAGCTGCATGGGATATTTAAGACATTCTGCATGCTTCCACCAGGCCATCAATAGTGATTTATATGTTGGAAAATTGTTTCATACTTGTTGCGAAATAAAGTTTACATTTTATGGAATCATACTTACATTGTATATATACTGAATATACAGTACCTATTGTCACTGGTGTTTTTCCATTGTGTATAGTTGATGGATGTACTGGGAGAACCTGTGAAATGCTACGGAGAAGAAACAAGGAGAGGCAGACGAAGACATACGAGGTAGGTACATTTGATACCACAGAACTGCATGATCGAGTCATTCAGATCTTATAACTTACCTATCCACTTCTTACTTATGTAATGCATGAGACCACCCAGTCCCTGCTGTGCTGTTATATTGTCAACTGGGTAACTCCTCTTTAGCTCACCTGGTGGTGGTGAGCTTATGCCATACTGCAGCGTCCGTCTTCCCTCCGTGGTCCATCAATTTTTCCTTTAAAATGCTACTTGTCATAAACAGCGTTATAGATTTTGACAAAATTTGAAGGGAATTTATCCAAATTTGGCCTCGGAATCTTTGGGCAAAGGGGATTACATTTTGTATAAACAGAGGGTGTGGCCCCTCTGGGTGCAGTGTCGGGAGGGGGGGGGGGGCAATAGGGGAAATTAAGGTTTAAATGTTCAAAATCCTTTTCCTTCTGTACCATTGGATCCCAGGATTTCATCCAAATTTGGCGTGGACCATCTTTGGACAAAGAGGACTAACTTTTGTATAAATGGAGTGAGGGTGTGGCCCCGCTGGGTGCAGTGTTGTGGGGCCCAATAGTAGAAATTGAGGTTTAAATCTTCAAAATCTTTCTCCTTCTGTAACATTGGCGGGATTTCATCCAAAATTGGTGTGGAGCATAGGGGACTAAATTTTGTATAAACAGAGGGTGTGACCTTTCTGGGTTTAGAGGGGCAGGGCCAAATAGTGAAAATTGAGGTTTAAATTTTTAAAATCTCTTTTCTTCCGTACCATTGGAGGGATTTAATCTAAATTTGGTCTGGGGCATTTTTGGGCATAGGGGATTAAATTTTGTATAAACAGAGGGTGTGATCTCTCTGGGTTTAGAGGGGCGGGGCCAAATAGTGAAAATTGAGGTTTAAATCTTTAAAATCCCTTTTCTTCTGTACCATTGGAGGGATTTTATCTAAATTTGGCCTGGGGCATCCTTGGGCAAAGGGGACTTAATTTTATGTAAATGGAGGGTGTGGGCCCTCTGGGTGCAGAGGGGCGGGGCCCAAAAGGGGTAATCAAGGTGGAAATCAAGGTTAAAGTCTTTTAAATCCTTCTACCTCGGTACCACTGGAGGGATTTTATCCAAATTTGGCCTGCAGAATCCTTGGGCAAAGAGGATTGAATTTTGTATAAACAGTGGGTGTGGTCCCTCTAGGTGCAAAGGGTCAGGGCCCATTAGGGGAAATCAATGTTTTAACCTTCAAAATCCTTCTTCTTCTGTACCATTGGAGGGATTTCATCCAAATTTAGCTTGGAGGGATTTTATCCAAATTTAGCTTGGAAGGATTTCACTGAAATTGGGCTTGAAGCATCCTTGGATAAAGGGGACTAAAAAAAGAGGGTGTGACCTAACTTGGTGCAGTGTCACAGGGCTAATTATGGGAAATTGAGGTTTAAATCTTCAAAATTCTTCTCCTGCTGTACCATTGGAGGGATTTCATCCAAAATTGGCGCGGAGCATCTTTGGGCATAGGGGACTAAATTTTGTATAAACGGAGAGTGTGACCTCTCTGGGTTTAGAGGGGCAGGGCCAAATAGTGAAAATTGAGGTTTAAATTTTTTAAATCCCTTTTCTTCTGTACCATTGGAGGGATTTAATCTAAATTTGGCCTGGGGCATCTTTAGGCATAGGGGACTAAATTTTGTATAAATGGAGGGTGTGACCTCTCTGGGTTTAGAGGGGTGGGGCCAAATAGTGAAAATTGAGGTTTAAATTTTTAAAATCCTCTTTTCTTCTGTACCATTGAATGGATTTTATCTAAATTTGGCCTGGGGCATCCTTGGGCAAAGGGGACTTAATTTTGTGTAAATGGAGGGTGTGGGCCCTCTGGCTGCAGTGTCGGGGGGGCAATAGGGGAAATTAAGGTTTAAATGTTCAAAATCCTTTTTCTTCTGTACCATTGGATCCCAGGATTTCATCCAAATTTGGCGTGGAGCATCTTTGGACAAAGAGGACTAACTTTTGTATAAATGGAGTGAGGGTGTGGCCCCGCTGGGTGCAGTGTTGCGGGGCCCAATAGTGGAAATTGCAGAATCCTTGGGCAAAGAGGATTGAATTTTGTATAAAAAGGGGGTGTGGTCCCTCTAGGTGCAAAGGGTCAGGGCCCATTAGGGGAAATCAATGTTTTAACCTTCAAAATCCTTCTTCTTCTGTACCATTGGAGGGATTTCATCCAAAATTGGCGCAAAGCATCTTTGGGCATAGGGGACTAAATTTTGTATAAACGGAGAGTGTGACCTCTCTGGGTTTAGAGGGGCAGGGCCAAATAGTGAAAATTGAGGTTTAAATTTTTAAAATCCTCTTTTCTTCTGTACCATTGGATGGATTTTATCTAAATTTGGCCTGGGGCATCCTTGGGCAAAGGGGACTTAATGTTGTGTAAATGGAGGGTGTGGGCCCTCTGGGTGCAGAGGGGCGGGGCCCAAAAGGGGTAATCAAGGTGGAAATCAAGGTTAAAGTCTTTTAAATCCTTCTACCTCGGTACTCAAAATTCTTCTCCTTCTGTACCATTGGAGGGATTTCATCCAAATTTGGCGTGGAGCATCTTTGGACAAAGAGGACTAAATTTTGTATAAATGGAGGGAGGGTGTGGCCCTGTTGGGTGCAGTGTCGCGGGGCCCAATAGGGGAAATTGAAGTTTAAATCTTAAAAATTATTGTCCTTCTGTACCATTGGAGGGATTTTACCAAATTTGGTCTAGAGCATCCTTGGGCAAAGGGGACTAAAGTTTGTATAAATGGAGGGTGTGGCCCACTTTGGGGCAGAAGGGGTGCCCAATAGGGGAGATTCAGGTAAATCTTTAAAATCCTTCTGACCTTCAATAGGATTCATTAAAGACATTTTAACCAAATTTGGTCCAGATCAACAGAGGGTGTGGTTATCCTAGGAGCAATGGGGAATGGTCTAGTAGGGAAAAAATAGTAATAAATGTTTAAAATCCTTATCCTTCAGTTTCTTTGAAAGGTTTGTAACCATTCAATTTTGTGTAGAGCATCCTTGGGCAAAGGGGACTCAATTTTGTATAAATAGTGGGTTAATTGCTTTTAGGGTGCAGAGGGGCTGACCAAATGGGGGAACTTAAGATAAATGTTTACAATCCTTCCCAATTCATAGGGGCAGAAATTAAAGAAGGGACCTCATGAGGGACAGGTGTTGCTGAGAGGCGTACCAATATTTGGAAATACATGTAGTTGTTATATGTAATAAGAATAATTGTCCATGGTTACTTTATTTTCCATGTGAGTGATACAGGTCCTCTGGGCCTCTTGTTATATATCTGACTATGATTTAACACTTTCAAAATCAAATTTCAAATGATATGTTGTATGCACAAATCCAACTTTCACTTACAGCCATGTGGAATTTGAACAAGATGGAATGCAGCATATGAAAATGGTGTTTTACGTTGAGGGACATCTCAGGAAGGGCAAAGTTCATCTAGCAGTACAAAAGGTAAGGTTTGGTATACTGTGGTATGCTTGAATACAGTGCAAATATGTACTTGATTATAATATGTTGTACACAGAATAACAAATTTGACGAAATCATGGTGGTTTTGTACTGTGGAAATGTGACCCCTGTGTAAAATGTACCCTAGGTCAAGTTTCAATGCAGAAATTAGGCATGACAGGGCCAGAAAATGTCATTCAGCCACCTAAAGATTTTTTTTTAAAAAACTACCCCTCTTTGCCATGTTTATATCTGTGCATAACCTTGTCATGATTTTTAAAATGAGTTCCAGAACAAGAGGTCACCTAGTTATGTAGGACAGATGTGTTCTACATGAGTGTTCCTCTAGAGATGTGTGTCTTGTAAATGTAGGAATTGGATGATACAGCATGAATGACTCATAAATTCATAGAAGTATGATATAATAGTGGCCATAGGCCTTTGATCTATCCTAGGAATAACATGAAAGGTAGCATCTATCATCAAGGGAGATAACTCTAACACATTACCGTAACAAGAATGTTTGGTAGCATATGTCATTAAAGAAGATTGATAATGCAATTAATTATATAATTGAAACAGAATTGAAGGTAGCATTTCTCATTAAGGGAGATAACTCTTAACAGAAAGTACAGACAAAATGTTATGTAGTATACACCCTTAAGAAGAAAGATAGCTAATGTAAATGGCATCCTTTCTTAAAGAAGATAAATCAAGCACATATTATGGATACAAAAAGAAGGGTATCAGAATATCCTTATTCCTTAATAAAAATTATGCCATAAACCATATTACAGAAAGTTATCATATATTCTAAGGGAATGTAACTCTAAATACAAATAAGAGAGATGAAATGTAAGATAGCATCTACAAATTAAAGACAGAAATAAGTGATGGTGCTCATTGACATTCCTTGTTTCAGACACCTGGACAGAAGTATGAATACAGATACCTGTTTGTGGAACTGTATGGTTACCCATCGCGCACCATCGTCATTCAAGACAACAGATAATTTGAAATTTTGAAGTGTGTGAAATTTTGTAAGATTCCTATTACCCCAGACAATAAAATCATTGAAAATGAGTAAGTTGATAGTTTCATTAATTTTTTGTTTGTATTCCAGTGCCTTGATGCTCAAAAGTGAGACTTATAATGAGCAAACTTTTTTTTTTTTTAACAAACACTTTCTTGTGCTTGTATTTCACCTCTTCAAATTTGATGCATTAGTTTGACTAATATGCTTTATAAAACTAAACTGATATATATTAAAATCAATGAGATAATGTTTTAATCACCAGGCCACTGACTCTACCTATACATCTGCTGTCTGTCTGCACTTTTCTTTCCTTGATATCACACTGTAGCTCAGAATCCAGAAATGTAAAATTTGGGGGAAACACCGTCAAATATACATTGTACAGTGTATTGCCCTGCATGCTTCTGTCATTTTGGTAGTAAATAGTGCTTGTGCTAGATGGATATCAAATACAAATAATGCCGAACTACCTGGTTTCCATAATCCAAGGTCGTTGGTCAAGGCCACTTACTTTCATTAGAACAGGGAACACACTGTCAAAAATACATAGCACCATCATTTCTGACCTGTCGGTGTTTGTTTTAATGGTAGAAGGTACTTATTAGTTGATCACCTAATTGTTTATAATGCCATTATTAGCCCATATTACCTGTAATCTGAGTTCTAAAATGCCTATTGTCCATTGCTTCTGATTTTCTGAGACATACTGTATTTATTCAGCAATAAGCCCATGCCTTGTAATAAGCCCACCCATGTCCTATACATTTCAGTAGAAATGCAAACCAATGTTTCACTGACCTGCAATAAGCCAACCCCCTACTTTGAGTCAGAGTTTATGTGTTAGCCCCCTGGGCTTATTGCAGGAAAAATACAACAATTATAAGGCTATAACTTTTTGTTGTATTAAAATAGTTTTGTTCATACTAATATAGATCTACATGATGTAAGTGAAGTTTAAATTAAAAAAATTAAGAGATTGTAAATTCCTTTTAAGATATTATTGTGATAGAACAAGAGGCCCAAGGAGCCTTGAATTGCTCTGATGTGGATATCAAGTTGGAGATCCAGTTAAATCTGTCCAGTTAAATTTTCAGAAGAGAGCCCCCGGGAGGACAGGCCTTTCATACCAATTCTTCAGCTCACCCTGGTACTTCGTAGCAGGTATTTTTTTTAGAACTAGAATTGATTTGATTTTGAGAATAAGTCTTGATATCACATTTAAAATACAAGTAAACACAAACTAAACATAAAACCAGATTTTATTTTTTGAAACGCTAATAAAAAAATTAAAGAGAAGAGAATTTCTCTATAAATCTCTGAAGGTCTCTGAGTAATATTAGTGTATACTATTATATATAGGAGTATAATACATAGAAAAAAATATATGTCTATTATGGCACATTCTGAAATTGAATGTTAAAGCATTTCATTTCACTACAATAACCTGTGTAGAATAACAAAGTTGCGTATATATATATACTGTGTATAAGCAGTGGAATTTGTTGATTTAGATTTGCATAATCCTTAACATATGGAAAAGTTGCATTCTGGATGCTCTTGGAAATAGATTGATATTATGATATCTATTTAATAAATCTGAAACATTAATTTGATAAACATTACTTTTTTCGTCAAATTAGACGTGAGAATAACAAGACTCCACTCTACAGTGCACTTACATATAAATGTAAAATTGTAAACATTTTGTAAAATTTCAAGAATTTGAATGTAAAGAGTATAATGGGACTTTTCTCTTCATAAAATATAAAAAAAAGTGAGAGACTAAAAAAGAAAAAGTGAGAAATTAATAAAAAAAAACACACAGGATGAGCGTAAATATAAAAGAGACATTACCCACGACTTAATACATTGGTTTAAATGAATGGACGTACCAAAGACGTCCCGATGTAATGCTACGTATCCAATATCATTGGAGCTTACAGATGTGATATTTTAAATTCTCTGGTATGATTTAGAATTGACTTGGTAAAAGACTTCCCACAGAAACACTAATCGAATATGTATGAACTCTTTGTCACATTTAGCACCTCAAGGTACAAAAATGGGGGATCCAGTATAACATATCATAGGGAATAAACCAAAGGCACAAATTCGTAAAATGTCAAAACAAAACTACTTCAGTACAATAGCAGACTTCATAATAATTTTTAACAGTGTGAGGAAAATAAAAAAAGCACACAAAAATTTGATGAAATCCTGTTCTTTGGTGGACCTGATAAATAGAATACGAGGTTTGAGATTCTATTAACAAAATTAAGAAGATGATATGAAAATGTTTACTGTTACAGTACAGTTGAGATAGTATTTCAATAAGCAAGTTCATTCAAAAGAAAAAAAAAGCTGCACATTACGACCAAATCATTGGATGTGTTTTTTGGGACACAATAACTAGAGTCCCCAAATCGTACTCTTCCTGTGAGACTTTTTGAGATTTCACTAAATCACTTGTGGCACTTATATATGAATCAAAATTTTGATAAAGAGGTTCTTGACTTGCTTGAAAAAAAATCCTACAAAATCCATTACCTGTAGCAGTGACTTTGATAATTATGTCCTAATTACTATAAAATTAGTATTCAGCAAAGTTGGCAACTAATTTGTTGCCCAAATGTTTTTTTTTATATTTGTGAATAATTCAACCATAGACATTCCATCTATACAGTTAAAACATATATATCAATGTTTACACTATCGCTAGATAGGATCATTCCATCTATACAGTTAAAACATATATCAATGTTTACACTATCGCTAAATAGGATCATTCCATCTATACAGTTAAAACATATATCAATGTTTACACTATCGCTAAATAGGATCATTCCATCTATACAGTTAAAACATATATCAATGTTTACACTATCGCTAAATAGGATCATTCCATCTATACAGTTAAAACATATATCAATGTTTACACTATCGCTAAATAGGATCATTCCATCTATACAGTTAAAACATATATCAATGTTTACACTATCGCTACATAGGATCATTCCATCTATACAGTTAAAGCATATATATCAATGTTTACACTATCGCTAAATAGGATCATTCCATATATCGGTTATGTTAGCAAGAACATAATAATTGCTGTATTTGCAGGATAATGATGAAAGAATTTGATGTGAACTTATCACATAATGAAAAATAACAAACTAAAATAAAATATAAAAAGAAATAAAAAAAAGGGGAATCCAAATTCAGAAGTTCTGTTCAAATTACTGAAAATTTCATCATTGGTAAATAATCTGATATGCTGTTTGACAGATGTACAAATTAGTGTTAATGTAACTTGAAGCGGTGAACCATTGATTATATATAATATACATGAAAAAATCAAGAATAACAGTGTGTTGTGTTAATTAATGCAAACCAAAGGCAGGCGCACTTCATGTCTTCATTTTTTGGTATGAAAATATATCATAAATTCCAAATGTATATAAAAGCAAATCACCAGTAACTGAATTTCTAACTATTTCTTTCAATACAAGAAAAGAAAATTAAAAGACCAGTGTCTGATGATGAAATCATATTATACTAGAAAATGTGTCCGAAAGACACTTCTATGCAATTTAGTGAAAGACTTCTCAAATACGAACTCATTTGAGGTATTCTTGACCTTTGCATAAATAGTCATTAAAGAAATGTAGTAGCTAGACTGATGACGCTGAAATTGATACCGAACAAAATGAGAGGGGTCGAATAACATCAAAAGAGTAACACAGTATTCCGTCTTTGCGTATTGCAGAGTTATCTTCTCTTGGGAGCAGGGATTGATTGTTACGTCATTGGTTTGTGTCAGAAAATTACGTCGTTTTCTCAAAAATTGATGACGTTACTCTCACAAACAAATGACGTAACAATCAATACCTGCTCACAAATGCAGATAACTCTGCAATATGCAAAGACGGAATATGCCCTTCTATAAAATGACGGGAGCATTAAAACCCAGGAATAGCACTAATAAAGTGAACATTATATACATAGTTTTCATTAAGTCTTTCCACAGATGTTTTTTTGATATATATTCTTAGTTACTTTCTATAAGTACATCATGTATGGATGTCATTATATTTGCACGGAAACCAAGTCACTGAATTATCCGATTCCTTCGATACAGTAACAAAAAAGTGCATTTTTTCACATTTATGATTGAAAATATTTCAAAAACGTTCCCAGATTTTCAATAGATTTCCTGCATTTACACTATATATTGCATTGATTTTTTTCTGCTCATTTAAATGACAGTATGCCTAGGTCATTTCATTGTTGCCCTTTTATTTTGGTCATAATAATTAAAGGAATATAGGAAATCCACATCATCAAGTAAGAAGCTTTGCACAAGTGTTGACAACAAAAAATATTGTTTGTTTTGTAAATATATGTAAAACAAACATCTAGGATGAGTGTAGTTCTCATTAGAAGATCCTGATTGTGTTGCTGATACCAGTTATGTTAGGTAGTTCCTTGCAGTCGAAACCAACATGTATGCACTCAAATGAAAACAATGGACATTCCCAAACCGTCTTCTCCAACGTAACATTCCATTCCCCTTTTGCAGGCACATCGCTGTAGAAATAAAGAAAATATATCATTATCCATATATGTCGGTGTTTTCTTTAAAAGAGCCCCTTTTTAAAAGCCAAAATACCTAATGAGGTCACTACAAATGGCATTTTTTTAGTTTCTTGTGGTAAATGGCTATCAATCCTTTTCAAACAAATGACCTTGACCCTAATATTCAAATTCTGTTAAAACCTTTTAAAGTTACTTTTTTCAACAAACCATGAAGCAAAAAAATCATGTTTGATCTATTGCTTGAAGAGGCAAATTAATGTCTATATACTAGTTAATATTGTGGAAATAAATGACCCCGACCTACATTCATTAATCACATGAAGCAAATGTATTGTAATCTAAATACATCCTAACAAAACATAAGGCCTAGTGTCAATTACATGTTATGTAGCTTGGTATGTTGAGAGGCTTTCACCTTTGTTCAAATATTAATATCCTTGACCCACCTAAGGTCACAGGGATAAACATATTTAAACCTTGAGGCATCACGTTATTTGGCCTATTGCTTGAGTAAAGGGCTACGTAGCATTGTTTGAATTATATTAATCTGACCAATGACCAAGTCACTGGTATATGAATATGTATATGAATATGTTTAAACCCTTCAATAAAGTCTTCTTCTTCAGAAACCATATACTCTGTCTATGGAGGCATGCATTGTTTTGCTTTTGGAGACTTAACCATTTTGTTCGAATATATATATCAACTCGCAACCAAGGTCACAATGTCAAACTTGTTAAGATTCCTCAAACAAATAAATTACCATTAATCTTAACTTCTACTAACTAACTCCTGTTCAAGATTCTAAACATATAGCAGTTAAGGAGTTTCATCTCAATATGAAAAGATCATATGCCATGCAAGTTAAATGTGCTTTAATGGGTAAATGGCTATAATGCAATGTCTTCAAAGGGGGGATAATAACCCTTAAGCTTATAAAAAATGTACTGTATGTTAGAAAGTAAATTTTTGGCAGCAACATTACCGAAAACAAAATAGACATCATTGGTTTCAAATTAAAGATGTTCAAATGAACACAATAAACATCATTGTTGGTTTCAAATTAAAGATGAACTTGCATGAGCATATTTTGTGAACTCTAGTTAAGCTTCAAATACAACTAAATCAAACTCAACCTATAGAATACATGTCTGTGGCTCCCACCAAAACTTACTCAGTTTTCGTTTCCTCATCGCCAAGTGCTTCCGAGTCGATTGAGTATGAGCAGTTGGTCAATGGAACAGACAATGGGTTCTTCAGACTCATTTTAATTGTAACCTTACTATTCAATTCGGCCTCTTCTGGGCCCATCTGAAACATAAATGAGTTAATGTGATAGGATATATATAAGCTTCAATTTTGTGTGTGAACATTTCATTTATTTTCATTTAATCAAATAAGACATTGATTATCTTCAAAATTCAAGGATGACAATATCAAGATATCTTCACTTCATTAGTTGGAGATTGCATTTACCCTCTCAGATTTTAAAGATTATTAAACAATGAAAATAAAATCTTGTAAACACTTAGTGATAGTTCCAAGTAAATCATATCTTTTATTTGTCCTGGAATTTCTCAAAACAAAAAAAAAAAATCAAAAAAAATCAATCAATCAATAGAAATAGTTGACCAATCAGTGGTTTAAAAAGCATCAATTAACACATTAATAAGACACTGTTTACATCAATTTTATTTTAAGGGTTGGTTCAATATCAATTTCTGAAGTCATTTAAGGACGAAATAAGTAAAGGACTATGTATGGTTTGGGCTTATTTTGGCCCCCCAAATGCATCAAAATTCAAAACCTTTAAATGAACTTTCCAACGATTGTTCTTTTTATTTTGAATACTTCCCAAATACTATCATGAAAATATGAATTTGTATTTCTAATTGTTGCCAAGGTAATAAGTTCAAATTTGCATTAATTCGAAATATTTAGTGATTGTGATATTTTGCATATTTTTTTCCCTGGAACCTGCATGTAGAGCACATGCTCGAAGAAACTTTATATCAAAGGATAATGCGTGTGCACCTGTAATACATCTTTAGGAGAAATTTAAAGTTTGTTCAAGAGTGTGCTCTATTTTGTTGGTAGCTAAGAGAAAACTTGGGTAAAAACTGGTCAAAATTGACTGAACATTCAGATTTCATTACTCAAGCAATTTATGCAAATATTAACTGATTACCATGGCAGCCATAATTGAAAACACAAATAAATGTTTACATGATAGTACCGGGGAGGTATTCAAAATAAAGAAACAGTCCTTTGAATGTTCTTTTGAAGATTTATATTTAGAAAGAACATTAGTAAACAACCTAACAAACATAATTCTCAAACTGAAAGGTGAAATTAAACTCAATGAATAGGGATTTTACCAGGCATAGGATGAAAGATTGACTGGGAGGACATTTTCCAATATAAAGTACTAGGAGACAATTCTGTATGGAGAAAAAAACCACACTATATATGGGGCAGTAAAATGTTCGCTTTATTTGGCTTCCTGTCTCACACTAACTAAATTGTTAAATAGATACTTCCTTTAAATTACTGTAAAAGCATAATATTTTGTTTGGGATTTAATTTCGTTTATTTCGTGGTTTTATAAAAAACACGAAATATAGTCCCAAAGAAATTTTAAACAAAAAAATATAAACTGAATAAAACTATTTAATAAACTATTAACTTTATTACAAATCTATGGTGTATTTACATTTAGACACAAGTCATGATTAACTCTGTAATTATCGTCACACAGGTAATTATTTATTTATAAACACTTATAACAACAGCGTGTCATTCAAGAGTTATCTTTGTAACACGTACAATTGTGAGTCTTCGAGTAAGTAAATCTCGCTGATCTTACCTGTACTAACTATTTTTACCTGCACTGTGTCGTCACGCCTGTCAATTTAAATTTCCTACTTCCCAGAAAAAAGTACAGGGTTAAAAAATATTGATTCCACGAAATATAAAATATTGTCCCCATACAAAAACAATGAAATTTATCCCCCAAAAACATATATGCTTTTACAGTATATGTATTTCGCAAGATTATTTCCTTACTTTCACAGCAACATCAGGTCGCCTTACACGGAAGTCCTCGATCTCCACGACGGCTTTGCGGGTCTCCTTGACGATACCAAAAGCTTTCACCTCCATTCCTCCTTGTTCTAACAGCTTATGTTCGTATTCTTTATTGGTGACTACAAACTTTAAAACTTTCTCTGAAAAACAAAAACCAATAGCCAATAAGAAAGGAATGCAGGCCATGCAAATAGTAGAAAATTACACATTCAAAATTGGCAAAAGTGGTATAAATAGTTGAAATCTTGATTTGGATTTTTTGTGTTTCACATTTTTCACATTGTTTTTGTCATACAGAATAAAGTTATCTTCGGGCAGGTGAGCTTATGCCATGGTGCATCGTCCGCCGTCCGTCCTTAAACTTTTCCTTTAAAACATTACTTGTGCTGAACCGCCCAGTAGATTTTGACTGAATTTGGTCTGGAGCATCCTTAGGCTAAATGGACTCAATTTTGTATAAACGGGTGTGGCCCCTCTGGGGACAGAGGAGCAGGGCCCAATAGAGATATTCCTTTAAAATCCTCCTTCTACTATAGGGATTAAGGGATTTCATCCCATTTTTGTTTGGAGCATCCTTGGGCCAAGAGGGCTGCATTTTTTATAAACGGTGGGGTTGGACCCCTGTGGGCAGAGTTGTAGGGCCCAATAGGGGAAATGGAGGTAAAAACCTTTAAAATCCTTCTCCTACCATAGGTATTAAGTGATTTTATCCTAATTTAGTCTGGAGCTTCCTTGGGCCTAGGGGACTTAATTTTGTATAAACGGTGCATGTGGCTCCCCTGGAGGGCAGAGTGGTGGGGCCGAATCGGGGAAATAGAGGTAAAACTTTAAAATCCTTCTTCTACGGTAGGGATAAAGGGATTTTATCCTAATTTGATATGGAGAATCCTTGGGCTAAGGGGAAGCAATTTTGTAGAAATGGTGGGTTTGCACCCCCTGAGGCAGAGGGGAGGGGCCCAATAGGGGAAATAGAGGTAAACCTTTAAAATCCTTCTTCAACCGTAGGGATTAAGGTAATAGGATTGTGTCACCATTTCTCAGTAGAATTTCTTCAAATTTTGTAGTTATATTGCTTTAAAGTAAAGAAAATTTTCTGCCACAAAAAAATAAAGGTTGTCAGAATTTTAAGGATTTTAAATGGAAATTTATGTAATAAGGAGTGAATTTTGAAAAAAAAATTAAAGACAATATTTTTACAAAATAATGTCAATAAAAATGATACTGACATATATATATATTAGGATTGCATTAATGTAAATCAATTTAATAAATGCTGAAATTGTGTAAAAACTAATTCTCTATACACGATATAAAAATTGACATTTTATAATAAAACCATATGCACATAGTAATTGCAGGTAAGAGTTATCGTTCTTGAAAAACTTCACAGTAGTGAAATAGTTAGCCGGTTTCCTGAGGTACAGAAAAATGGACACATGTGACTCATTGATAAAAAAAACTGAATTAATGCCTGGATTGCTTTGAGATACTTTAATATTGAGAGAACACACTGTTCTGTCAATAATAAACATACAATATTCATCAGTTTAATATTAAACATTAGGATTTGCAGAAATTGTGATACTGTCTCCCTACATTGGATTTTCAACTAGGGATGTACTTCCTGTTTCCGTTTATCAATACACTCCAATGACCTTAAGGGATTTCATCCCAATTTTGTCTGGAACATGTATGCTTTGGCCAAGGGGACTCAGTTTTGTATAAACAGTGGGTTTGGATCCCCTGGGAGCAGAGGGATGGGGCGGAATAGGGGAAATAGAGGTAAAATCTTTTGAAACCCTTCTTCTACTATATAGGGATTCAGGGATTTAATCCCAATTTAGCCTGGAGCAGCCTAAGGGGCAAAGGGGACTAAATTTTGTATAAATGAAGGGTTAATTTCCTATGTTTTTTTTTTTTTATCCAGGTGAGCGATACAGGCCCTCTGGGATTCTTGTATTTTACTTTGCAATCAATTAATAACAACATTGATCATCAGAAGTCGTACTCATGTGTACTTTGTTCAAAATTGACAATTACAACGTAACAGGTTTATTCTGAACACTTTTAAAATGAAATATAACTGACCCAGAAGCTGAGGACTTCGATGATACTTAAGCTGGTATTAAAAACTTTGCAGAACAATGTAAAATGTTATCTATGTGCTAGCTGTGCACTCGTGAAAGATATAAAAATATCAGCCACACTAATGAAATACATTTGGCATTCCTGAAGAAACTGTTAGATATCCTCTGCATCATACAGGAGTTTTATGAAATATAATAACCGCCGAACAAACAAATATCATCAACAGCAGTGTTCTGAATTTAAAAGTGTTTGTTATACTGTCTCCCTCACCAACTGAGCTATAATGTTCGTTAACGGAAGCGTCCTCGCTCAACTGTGCTACAAAGCACATCAATGAAATTAAGGGGAGGTAACTGTATATATGAAAAAGAGTATGTATAGAGTACATGATTGAAAAGACTGCAATTGTTTATTTGTGGGGGTTTTATTAGATAATGTGCAAATTGTACTTCTTTAAAGTGTATTCACAAGACCAGTAACCAATGAGGTTTAATAAATTTCAGGTTTGATAAAATTTATATTAGAGATGCATGTTCTGAAGGTAATAATGTACCTCCCCCAACTCATGAGGAATGATATTGAGCAGATCACTGAAAAGTTTAGGGACGGACATACGGACGGAGGGTATACCATAACACAACCTGTCGAGATTGGCGAATAAATTTTACTACAGAGCAGTGGAATAGGGATCCTCAAAATTTAAAAGTTACCTTCGCCAGCTGCCAGAGAAAAGCCTGGGAATTTCTCCCTCTTGATGAAGTTCTTGGGGTCAGCAGGGGCATTGTATTTTACAGCGCTGACAGACGCTTCAAGATTGACAGTACGTGTCTCCTTAGATTCAGCGATGTTCTTTACCTTTATTTTTATTGCAACATCTGTGCCCATCAAGACGTCATCGATTTCCGTAATGTCGAAATCTATATCCTGTAATGCATATGGAATAAATATATTCTTCTCTTTTCTTGTTTACATCAGTTTTTGCCACCTGAAAACTTTTACTGTTTTTAACTTATTTTACTGATAATCAAGATGTATGTCACATAGGAGATATTGCACATAAGTTAAATTCTAATTTATACAAGATTCAAGAAACAAATCAAGGAATTTTTACATGTATGGGGGGATTTTTATACTTTCTTTTTAATTTCTTGGGTCATTAAAAATATTTCTTCAATCTTTTAAAACATCTGACCCAAGACCTTGAAATTAAATCAAGGTACATGTACATGTGTAACTCATCTAAACAGACTTGATAGCACACCATGCTACAGACTAAATATTCACTTATTCAAAGAATTTTACACCACTGACCCCTGTGACCTTGAAAGTGGGCAAAGGATTTCCAGTTGAACAACCATGGATGCTATGATGGTATTTTACAAAACCGCTATTTAGAAGAAAAAAAAATGTATTCTTGCGAAATATAGATTGCAAGCACATAACCTTAATATCTAGACAGGTAGATATAATGCAGTGCCTCGAAACCAGAGATTGTGTACTTTATGTGATCTTGGAGATGTCTAG
Organism: Mizuhopecten yessoensis; assembly: GCF_002113885.1. Lineage (NCBI taxonomy): Eukaryota > Metazoa > Mollusca > Bivalvia > Pectinida > Pectinidae > Mizuhopecten > Mizuhopecten yessoensis. The sequence continues at coordinate 297,371 of NW_018408917.1, forward strand.
GATGAGTTTCATTTCATTCTTATGTGTCCTGTGTTTTTAGAATTAGCGGGATTTAGGTGTTGCTTTTCTTGCGACAGTGTCAACATTCAACAACCAAACTAATAAACTATAGATGCATCTTAGATAGTACATCTCAACCCATGCATCAAATGCTGGATGTGGCCTACCTTTCAGTTTGGTCCATCAACTTTGTCAGCATCTCCATCAACATCTCCATCAACATCAAGTTTTTGCTTTTTAAGTTAGTGGCTTGTTAAACATAGTATTAGATTGATGGGAGAAAAATAATCCCCCCCACCTTGAAGGTGTAACAGAGAAATATCCATCGCTCAGGGTGATTAATTCAATTATGATATTGTCTAACCTGAAACTGAGGGTGTAATGTCACACGCTTAAGGTAGGAGAAGTACTATAGGTTGGGGTTTAAATGTTATCATATTTAGGAAGATGTTACATAATAATGACTGAGGGTATTTACCCTAATGTTTGAACTAACTCATGTCTTGTGTCCTATACATGCATATACATGCATGAGGCCATAAAATGATAATGATATGACGTCACCGACTTTCTGATGATATATATTGATAACTTCATGAATAAGCAGACAGTTAATAGAGCCAATATAAAACTTAAAAGGTCATTAATGATACTGTAAAAGTATGTTTTTAGCAGTGTCACCTAAATTCTTGATCATGTGAAGAATTTAAGAGATCTTACATTTATTTGTGTTTCAGGGGCTTAAATTTATAAATGGACAAAAATAGACTGTTATCTTATTCAGAATCAATCTCATACGAAATGAAAACCTACTTCACAAATCATTACATTACAGGTGAACAGAAACTTGTTATAAAAGCCTTACTTGGGGGATCTCTGCCGTGTCTCTTTTAACAGTAGACGAAGAGGTTGCTTTCATGACCGCGTAACGCTCCTGTTTTGATCCTGTAAACAGATAACACGATTACCCCGAGTAGAAAACCTTGGCACGTTGTAGTATTTATGTGATTTTATTTAAGTTTCCATTTGTTTATTTGAATGGTTTCATGTCTGCTTCACTACCGTGTAGTTTGGTTATCCAATTTCTTATTCCTATATACCGCCTCTAAGGCTTCTGTATTGAAAAAAAGTTGTTGGAACAATATCATCCTTCTGATACTCAAACCATACATTTCTGATGTCACAATTTCAATGCCGTTAATTCGGTGAGAGACAAAATTCATTGTAATATATTATTCTGTATTACATGTAATTTTTACTGCAATTTATTTTCTTATAATCAACAATAATATTTGTTGCAAAGAACATTGTTCTCTTTTGTGAATGACAGTATCACTGTTAACTCATCAGATAAACATTCTTAACATAGAAAAGGAAGAAAGTACAACTGAAAAAATATACAAACACACAATTGTGTTTGCCAGTATTATAAAACTTGTGTATTTGGTAAATTTAAGCAATGAGAGAATTTTGAATTCAGATGAAATAATAACACCTAAGAACTTCAAGATTTAAATTCAAAATGAATATTGAATCGGAGCTGAAATCTCAATTTTCTTTAATTTAGGATTAGTAAGAAAAATAAATCTAAAAAACTTGCCTTCTGAGTGCTTATAACATGCTGTTTCATCGTGTCTTTCCAGGGATCTTAGATCATTTGGATTCTTGGTGCTAATCTTCTTTCCAACTCTAAAAATATTTTATGAGAATTGTTAATGTAATAAATACTAATTAATGATACTGTATAACTCTGATGATAGACAATTAGTTTAAAATCGTAATCGATAATTGGTTTGTAATCAAAAGTTAATTACCCGGTAATCATTATCCTTTAGTGCTGTATTAAATGTGTATTACTGTTATATGTATGAATAGAAACTTTATTTTATAGCTGACATTAGTATCAATGTCGCTTGTATTAAGGAATTTTATTTTTGATATAATGTAATGTTATTTTTTTTCTCTCCATATAATGTAAATATCAATATTTAATGATTATTTTCTATTTCTTAGTGCTGTATAAAATGTGTATTACAGTTATTATATGTATGAATAAAAACTTTCTATCCATTTTATTATTGACTTTGGTATCATATCTACAAAATGAGTTGATATTCTTAGTTGAAACAGCTATAGGCTTTAACTAAACTTCAAAGGATTTCCTATATAAACACCTTCCTTTGAATTTTCCAGAGTTGGTGTCCGGGGAATGCATGAGCCCAATTTGCCAAATGTATTATTGCAGGACAGATGACAAAGTATGAATTATGCAATTCCTAATAAGGACATGAAAGCCTACGGCCCATGATGATGTAGTTACCTATTTAAACAATAGATTAAAGTGATTGTTTGTTTTGTATTGTGTAGTGGCCCATCAACAATGGGAGTCATTTCGGGCTAAACAACACTGTAAAAAGAGACATTCACAAATATTAAAATATCAAACTGAAACTAATTTTTTACATTAAAATATCTAAAGGATTTAGAAATATATCAATAGCAAACAAATTTGCTGCAAAAAATATATATCATAGATAAAGATCAAATGACTGTAAATAGTAATATATGATAGCAATTGCACAGAAGCTGTATCAAATAGACTTTTCATAGACAATACATAATAGAATATGTTACGTATTTGTTTGAAATCAGTGCATTCAATCATAAAGTGTTGCACCGAACATGGTTGATCACATGCATGACAATAAGGCTGGTACTCCTTACGTAAATGTAACCATGTGTGTGATGTACATGTAGGTATGGCATAGTGAAGTCACGAAAGGACAACTGCCTCCATGCCATCTGCTCTACTTGTTGCAAATGAACCCACATTAGGTTGAATTGTTAATAGCTTATTGTTTACTTCTTCAGACCATTTATTCTGCCATTTAAAAAAAATAAAATTTGTGAGTTACACAAGTTTAGGCCATGAAGTTATTTTAAATGAGCATTCAGTTCACCTACAAAAAAAATCTAACCTTTCACATGAAATTCTCTTGATCAGGAGACATTAGAAACAAGCTACAATGTATACAAATAAAGTTTCACACATATTCAGCTGCAAGTTAGTTTATGACGAAGAAAATAAATCTCACTTGAAATGCTCATGTGCAATTGTTTCCTTGCAGGAGAAAAAGATGTATATTTGAACTCATGTTAATTTTGCCTTTATTTAAACAGTATGTAAGTGTTAATCTTGCCTCTATTTACACAATATGTAAGTGTTAATCTTTGCCTTTATTTACACAGTATATGTAAGTGTTAATCTTGCCTTTATTTACACAGTATATGTAAGTGTTAATCTTGCCTCTATTTACACAATATGTAAGTGTTAATCTTTGCCTTTATTTACACAGTATATGTAAGTGTTAATCTTGCCTCTATTTACACAATATGTAAGTGTTAATCTTTGCCTTTATTTACACAGTATATGTAAGTGTTAATCTTGCCTCTATTTACACAATATGTAAGTGTTAATCTTTGCCTTTATTTACACAGTATATGTAAGTGTTAATCTTGCCTTTTTTTACACAGTATATGTAAGTGTTAATCTTGCCTTTTTTTACACAGTATATGTAAGTGTTAATCTTGCCTTTATTTACACAGTATGTAAGTGTACATCTTGCCTCAATTTACACAGTATGTAAGTGTTAATTTTGCCTCAATTTACACAGTATGTAAGTGTAAATCTTGCCTCTATCTACACAGTATGTAAGTGTTAATTTTGCCTCTATTTACAAAGTATGTAAGTGTTAAGCTTGCCTCTATTTACACAGTATATGTAAGTGTTAATCTTGCCTTTATTTACACAGTATGTAAGTGTAAATCTTGCCTCTATTTCCACAGTATGTAAGTGTTAATTTTGCCTCTATTTACAAAGTATGTAAGTGTTAAGCTTGCCTCTATTTACACAGTATATGTAAGTGTTAATCTTGCCTTTATTTACACAGTATATGTAAGTGTTAATCTTGCCTTTTTTTACACAGTATATGTAAGTGTTAATCTTGCCTTTATTTACACAGTATATGTAAGTGTTAATCTTGCCTCTATTTACACAGTATGTAAGTGTTAATTTTGCCTCAATTTACACAGTATGTAAGTGTAAATCTTGCCTCAATTTACACAGTATGTAAGTGTTAATTTTGCCTCTATTTACACAGTATGTAAGTGTAAATTTTGCCTCTATTTACACAGTATGTAAATGTTAATTTTGCCTCTATTCACACAGTATGTAAGTGTTAATTTTGCCTCTATTTACAAAGTATGTAAGTGTTAAGCTTGCCTCTATTTACACAGTATATGTAAGTGTTAATCTTGCCTCTATTTACACAGTATATGTAAGTGTTAATCTTGCCTCTATTTACACAGTATGTAAGTGTTAATTTTGCCTCTATTTACACAGTATGTAAGTGAATTTCTAAATTAAACACAACTGGTGAACATGTTAAATGAAACTTATCTTTGTCTACGGATCCAACAAACTTGCAAAATAATGAAATGATGACAGAAACTTACGAGTGTCTTGCAACTCTTAACTTGTTCCAGATGCCATCTACTATTTCCCAATATACACGATCTGCATTGACCTCAGAAAATAAGAATCTGGTATCGTATTTTATGATGCAGTCTCCTTCTTTGATTGCCGCGATGGGGGCAGGTCCACAGGCAAACATGCCTATAAGTACAACAGGGAAAACAAGTCAATGTTTGGTTAAACTTTCAGGACTCGCACAAATAAATAAGCCAATCAGCAAGTATTTCATACAATTTTCGTACATGTATATATGTAATAGGGTAATTACTATCTTGTTTTATCTAATTTGTATGTATACATGTCTATTTGTTTGTGCCCAGATTGAGTGTGTAAAAGAGATATGTGTGGGATAGTATAGGTTACAGGAGTGATTATTTGATTACTTACCTGTAGTTCTATTTTTATGTGTAACAGGAAAGAGAATAGTGTGCTTCCACCGGGGATCGAACCCTCAATCTCCAGGTTCCTAGTCGGATGCTCTGTAACCACTGAGCTAAAGGGAAATTCCCTCTAGCTCGAAGCTAGAAGGCGACCTTAATCCTATGTACAATTGAACCCTGCTACATATATATCACCGTTACCTGTATAGTTCTATTTTTATATATCACATGACGTACATGTGATTGCTGTGCATATTTCTATTGGTCAAACTATAATAATACCCTTTGGTCAGTTTGGCGGGAATCTCTTTGTAATAAGGAAAATTAGTACAAAGGGACTGAAAGACAGACAGATAATTTGTAGGTAAGTGATGTTTTAAGTAAAGTAGTATTTCAATCTATTGTATCTAGCTATATTGTATAGTATGGATTTAAGCTGTAAACTTTATTAGTTTGGCATTTAAATTAAATTATTCTCTATATTCAAAATCTCCATTTTGAGTTGTAACTTTACATTGTGTAAAGTAGTATTTTGTATTTGCTTCAATTTAAATATAAATGAGTAATGATTAAATGATTCCATTATCTTCTGTATGTATGCATTTTAGATGTTATCACGTAAACAAAAGGAAGGAATCATGGAGTATCGGTGATATATTGTATGGGGTTGAAACGGCTCTGTGCCATACACAGGTGAATACCTCTTATATGCTTAAATGTTATACTTATTTATGGGAAAACCCAGTTTATCTATATTCATTATGATGTAGATCTTTGCAAGTGATTTATAGGATAGTAGATCTTTCGTTCTGAAAAATCAGTTTGATGTTATACGTTATGTTAGCTATTTAATATAATTTGAATAAGATGATTGTAATAGTAGTTCTTACAAAGTCAATATCTTAGTCAAATGTAATTAAATGTGTCTATATTTTATAGTTTATATTTTGTGTTAAATGTAACTAGTGTTATCTACGAGTTACCTCCCTTCCTTGTAACCTATATGTGTAATGTGTACACGCTCTGAGTATTGTAGTCTTTTATGTTCGTTACAGAGTATAGGTGTTTAAACCTATGTTGAGAATGAAGAATTCACGACAAATAATTCAATGACTTGGTGGTCAATTTGATACCCGGTTACATATATATATAGTTGACACAAATCAAGGTGTACTTTACAGTTTATCCTTGTCTTACCTTCACTTCTCTCTTGCGGAGTAGCATCGATGGCCTGCCAACCATCATAACCTGGAGGCAGATCTTTCCTTGCCATCCATACCTCGTTCCAAACGTGGAAATTCCTACACGAAATAAGGTCTATGATATTTTTTGTTCATTTTTAAAATTGTATTTAGAAATTGCTAATAAGAACTAGACTGTATACTGGACATTTTCGTTGCTGTTCATTTTTTCCCTTTTTCGTCCTCGGTGATGGAGGGCAAACTGATCGTAACAGCGAACATTGGTAAACAACATAATACACATAGTCATCACATGTACAGGTGAAATTAAGATTGGCAAAAGTGCATTTATATGTGTAGAGCAAAAATTTGACTGGGCTAATTTTGAAGCCCCGATATACAGTAAATTTTATATAAAATAAGGCGAAGTATTCGTAAATAATCCATAGTGGATATCTTAAATATACTTTATGATACAATAAAGCGAAAACTAGTTACTCACAAAAAATACTTGTAAAACAGTATTAAAAGCTGTTGACACCACATACCAGCATGAGTCCGTATTGTGTTTCTCTACAGGTTTTAGTTCGCCTTTTTCGTCTTTCTCATACACACTGTCAATAGTACAACTTGCGTCAGAGTCGTGTGCAGAAGCGAAGTTTGTGATACTCTTACAAGGCAGACCTAGCGCTCTGCAAACTAAAGACATTCACAGTGTAAGAAATAAAGAACTTCGTCTTCAAACATAACCTCTATTATTTTCTGTCAGCATCTTTTGAATAATTTTACTAATTAAACAGCTGATGGGTTGGTTAATAATTTTATCACATACCTGTTGAATCTTGTTATAGTAATACAAGCAATTTTCAGACCATGAAATACAACGTTCTGTATTGCAATACGGAATGTTGTATTTACCTACTAGCCGGAACAACTTTTTATGGGAATCCCCTTGTCATGGCGAACTGAAAAGTTCCCGGTGTATTTGCAAAAAATATCAAAGTTTATAAAATCGTTGTATCGATCGCTACCAAATACGGAAGGTATGTGATAAAAGCAAGACCACACACTTGTGTTTTTCTAACAATTCAGAAAGCACTCATTTATTGCGCAGATGTACTATATTCGTCCACGCAATAAACTTGTGCTTTCTGATTCGTTAGAAATACACAAGTGTGTGGTCTTGCATATGTTCATAGCATGTGCTTGTAAGATCTAAACATTGACCATATTCAATATTAATCCCCTCATCCAAGTTTAATTTAGATGAAAAAAACCATTTTGTTCGCATACTCAGGATACTTATTTCCACTACATCATTGGTTTCGCAACGCATAACTCCTCCTGCAATGCAGAAGTGCATCACATTTGGAAAATGCCTTTTCATTTCAAGATGAATTTTAATTAGTTTAACACTATGTGACTAATAGTAATAATACTGCAAATTTAATTTGACACAGAATGTTTTTAGATGTTTTAGTAAATGACATGACAAATAGCAATACGGGAGCAAAAGTCTGAAAAAACTGCCTCTAATTTCTAAGGAGCAGGTAGAAGCAAGGTTACAAGGTACAAGGTCTCTATACTGATCCAGCAGCAGATTGTCTTTGACGTAAAGGATGAATATTTGTACAATTACCGACATTTACCTTTTTTGGATGAATGTGTTGGTAAATAAATTCATTGGTATGTGGGCATAGGAGACCACCTCAGTTCAAAGCTGTCGGACTGTTTTGTCCCGCCATGCTAAATAGGAATTAGTTCCAACAATGCAACTAACTTTTACAACTGCACTCTGTGTCAAGATTATGTACCCTGGCTGAGTGAACTTTGCTGAGAACTGAGAACGTTTTTTTATGACTGGGAAATTAAAAGATAGAATGGGAAATTAGCCACATTTTCTCTCAGGAATTTTGGCTGAATTTCAACTCAAATATCATATGGCCCCAATTAAAAATCTGACACATTAATGTGCTTTCAAATGGCTTGTACATCGGTATATATTCTGCTCTGTATGAACGTAGTCACACTTTGACACCAGTGAGTATCATAATAAATCATAAGTGTAGCAATCAGACAAATTAAACAATGCAGTTTCAACGGCATACATCCATTTTAATGTTTTTCCGAAAGCCTAACATACAAGACAAATTATTACATAATATCCGGATTTGTGGAGATTGTAATTTTAGAAAATGGCTGTACAAAATATCCAGAATTTTATATTGTCAAATGTAGTTTTCAGACAACTTATCTAATTAAATCATGTTATTTAATCAATCAGTATTTTCAGCTATTTATGCTAGACTTTGATCCCAGCGATTATCATAATTAACCATATGCCCTGAATGCCTTTTGATATCAAAGCCCACTCCCCTATTCTCCCCTGTATAAAAGGCGCATGCCTGGTAATAAGCCCATCTCCTTTCTATTATAAATGTAGCCTATCAGTCTGTAAGTAACTTCATTTCTGAATTTTAATTGTTCACCCCAGTATAAGTTTCACTTTCCACTTGTCACCCTGGTAAAGTACTAGCTGCGTCCTACTGACTCGGTTAGGAAGAATTTCTCTTCAGCTCATTTGGTAGAGCGCAAAGACTAGTAAACCAGAAGTCCCAGGTTCGACTCCTAGCGGAGGCATCGACAAAAATAATGACCCCTGTGACATTGGCACCCATCTAGGGACCCGGGATATTTGACAAATATACTCAGCGATACTTTCACAAGAATCGCTATGACCCCTAGAAAACTAGGGATGAGTTCTTTCCTGGAGGGGGAGTGCGTCGATCACCCTGGTAAAATACTAGCCGCTTTCTACTGACTCGGCTAGGGAGAATTTCTCTTCTAAGCTTTAATTCGGCAGAGCGTAAATTAAGACTAGTAAGCCAGAGACCCTGGGTTCAAATCCTAGCAGAGGCATTGAATAAATAATGACCTCTGTAACACTAATATTTCATGACTCTCATTGATTGATTCATTTTATATTTATTGTTTCTGAAACGTATCATGTTTGTCAATTACAGGACTGTGTATTGTAGTATTATAGTTAAAAATGCAAGAATTACCTCCCTTGCATTGTGATGTAACTTAAGCCGGAACATTAACAATAATTATCAAAAAAGAGATCCCAGAGGGATCTTGGCGCCCAACTTTGTACCATCTTCATTAGACTAATGACATTAGTTCTTTGTCAGTTCGACCTTTATTTTCTTTCCTCTAATCTGTTTGATCGAGTCATGTTAACTGTAAATGCACCTTGAGGTAACTTTTGATCTAAACTTAATACTGATGTGTATGAAAGCCAACCTTCAAAGTGAGTTTGTCATTTCACATATTTACAGTACAGTACTTAAAGGGACATCACGTGAAAAGGCGTTGTTTTTTTTAATGAATGTATGTATTGTATGCACTTCCACTTATGTTACCTCGCTATCCCCATATTCATAGTCCGTTCCAAATGTCCAGTTTGACCACTTGAATTGTTTGGGAAAGCCCTGCTAAAATTGGGCCGATAACGTCACCTGACTAGGCAGTAAACACAAGTGGTGCGAGCAAGATGAAACGGTTTCCAAAGGGGCCCCCAGAGAGGGGCCGTTAGGCAACTGCAACCTCTTACCGCACTATGAAACCAAGTTATAGGATTTCTAAGTCCGTATTCAAACTTATTGAACAGTAATTATTCATTATTAGAAGTTAATTGCACACTTGCCAATGTTCAGAATTTAAATTTATTTAGCTTTAAACATAAATTTGTTGCCAATAAAATTAAACATGGGATGGGGCACAAGTTTTTACAATTGATCACAGACTTCTCCCGTCATACATTTACAACTAAATGTCAACAATGATAATAGGCATAAACATAAAGTAGATATATTTAAATATATATTGCATTTAGTACCGGAATGTGGCCGGTACAGATGGTACGGAGCTAAACACCTTCCCTACACCAAGGGACAAACCTTTCTGATTTTTTTTATATATTGCCGGGGCAGAGAAGGCCGGGTATTCATATAAGTACTAATTTAAATCTTGCATGTAAAAACAAAAATAATCGTTTAATTCAGCAATATAATTAAATCATACCATTTTATTGAACCCGGTAATATTATAAATTATGTAAATCCACCGACTTAGATAACACGTATCTGGATGACCCAGAAAATACGCCGTGGGCCATCACAACAGTTATCCCTTGGAGGGCCTCATGGCAAAATCAAACTAACCAGTCACTTACCCTTCCTTTCGCATAAACCACTGTATTATTATAGAAACACAAAGTAAACTCTCTCCAATACATGCCCATTAACATATTGAACTAAGTTCATCTGTGTTCAAACTCAGACAAAGATACTACCAAGCTTAATAGTTTTAGATATTTATTCATAACATAAACAGTGCTAGCATTTCAGCTTAACCGGCTATCCGGAAGAATACATGCACCGTACTAACTGCTACGGCAGTTATTTTCTCCTTTTTATGAATCTATTTCAGCCAAATTCGATCGTTATTTTCCATAAGGAGTCTCACTTGATATTTTTATGTAGTATTTGAAAAAAAGACAAAAAATAAAGTTACTTCACCGTGATGCCCCTTTAATGTGAAAGAAATAGAATCGATCATTGCAATATGAGAAAGATCTGCTTAGTTCGTCTTTTAATCCATTTTGTTTTTATGATCAGTCTCAAAATATAACATGCACAAGGATGGATCAAGAGGAACCTACATTTAAAATTTGAGAAAGATCCCTCCCGTACTTCCCAAGAAATAGCGATAACAAACTTTCACTATCAAAATTCAAGATGGCTGCCTGTCGGTCATGTTATTTATCCAATCAGTCTCTAAAACTGCCCTGCACAGCTAGGATCAAGGGGAACCTACATATAAAATTTGAGAAAGATCCCTCTAGTTCTTCTGGAGAAATAGCAGTAACAAACCTACACTATCAAAATCCAAGATGGCTGCCTGTCGGCCATGTTATTTATCCGATCAGTCTGTGCCCTGCACAGCTAAGGACCAAGGGGAACCTACATATAAAATTTGAGAAAGATCCCTCTGGTGCTTCTTGAGAAATAGCGATAACAAACTTTCAATAACAAAATCCAAGATGGCTGCCTGTCGGCCATGTCGTTTATCCGATCAGTCTCAAAAGTTGCCCTGCACAGCTAACGACCAAGGGGAACCTACGTATAAAATTTGAGAAAGATCCCTCTAGTTATTCCGGAGAAATAGCAGTAGCAAACCTACACTATCAAAATCCAAGATGGCTGCCTGTCGGCCATGTTGTTTATCCGATCACTCTCAAAAGTTGCCTTGAACAGCTAAGGACCAAGGGAACTTACATATAAAATTTGAGAAAGAGCGATAACAAACTTTCACTATCAAAATCCAAGATGGCTGCCTGTCGGCCATGTTGTTTATCCGATCAGTCTCAAAAGCTGCCCTGCACAGCTAAGGACCAAGGGGAACCTACATATAAAATTTGAGAATGATCCCTAAGATACTTCCCGAGAAAATGTGATAACAAACTTTCAATATCAAAATCAAAGATGGCTGCCTGTCGGCCATGTTGTTTATCTGATCACTCTCAAAAGTTGCCTTGCACAGCTAAGGACCAAGGGGAGCCTACATATAAAATTTTAGAAAGAGCGATAACAAACTTTCACTAACTAAATCCGAGATGGCTTCCTGTCAGCCATGTTGTTTATCCGATCAGTCTCAAAAGTTGCCCTGCACAGCTAAGGACCAAGGGGAACCTACATATAAAATTTTAGAAAGAGCGATAACAAACTTTCACTAACTAAATCCAAGATGGCTTCCTGTCAGCCATGTTGTTTATCCGATCAGTCTCAAAAGTTGCCCTGCACAGCTAAGGACCAAGGGGAACCTACATATAAAATTTGATCCCTCTGGTACTTCTTGAGAAATACCAATAACAAGAATTGTTTAAGGACGGACGACGGACGGACCACGGACACAGGGTGATTTGAATAGCCCACCATCGGATGATGGTGGGCTAAAAAGATTGAGTAAGGATCTCAAAAAAAACCAATCCTGTGGTCCACCTAAGTGTTGGTCAATATAACTATATTCCAAGTTTAGCTTCATCCAAGGTCAGGTAAAACCCAAAACAGTTCTTTGTAAAATCTATTGACTGAGTACATTGCGGGATCAATTAGACAGCACCTACCTGTGACCACTAGGGCAGAGAAAACCCAGCACTGCCCAAACTTGACCGGTTCTCGGTTCTCATTGTATTGTTTCAGAATTTTGACACTGCCAGTCCAGGAAGTGGGTGACTTCCCACCTGTATAGTCACCGCTCCAGTTTCCTACCAAAATGCCATAGTTGTCATTGTTGTTCACCTGGCAACCATAGACAAGGAAGACAATTTTTTTTTTTCATTATAGAAAGATAAACACTACTTATTTCATAAACTTATCCCTTTTGTTGCGACTATTTAAATTGGTATCATTTTATCCATTGAAATTTTGGTTTTAAAGATATCATAATAAAATTGCGAAAGAAAATGCTGCACTGAATTTACTTTATTATAGACGTTAATGCAGGGTAAGTTGGGTTTCCTAAGTCACACATTTAGCGCCCACATATGACCACCTTTTACACTGTAGTAGTGTTGCAGCATCATCACAATGAACTTGTAAAGCATAAAATGGATAAATTTATTTAAGCAGGGTCATTGTCCCAATTAATGGTCAATAATTAGGCCAAATCCTGCAAGTCAACCAACCAATGTTTCCTAACACATCACCAAAGAAATCCCAAACGTTCACTAGCTATATCATTGGCAACATGTCAGATAATTAAGATGGCCAATCAAACACTCAATGCTTGTTTGCTGCAAAATAGTACTGCTGGCTCCACATGCAGCTATGAGCTGGCATTTCATATTTTTGAAAAAAAGCGTTATGATGTTGTAGAAATGGGAGTACAGCCACCCTTATCATTTCATCCCAATAATGCATCCTGTTCAAATTCTTAGTCACTACAACAAGACTGGTATCTATTTGACCCCTGTGTTGAAACAAGAATTCCAAGGTAGTGGATGTGTCGCCTGCTCAGCGCTTTTAGTAAGAAAAGTGTTTTGGCTTGAGTTATCGCGTAAACAGATATGCCAAAACGCAGAAAGTTAAAACTCGACAGAAAAACCCATTATATGTGTTGAACATTATTGCTTCTAGCATTAACGTACACAATTTAAAAGGAATTGATTAAAAAATAAAAAGTTCTTGCATTTACTACACAATGCCGTTATTTGGCAATAAAAAGGGTCATAACTCCACTAAAATTGCACGTAAACTTACCGAAATGCAAACTTGTACAAGTTTTATTACAATGTAGTATGCAATATGTATCCAAGTTTGAGTTTAATCAACACAAGGGAACTCAAGTTATCGCACGGAAACCTTGTTTCGGATGACGCATTTTACCAATGACACTGACGCTAACCTATATGTGGCCTCGCGTTGCAGGCGACACAAAAAATGGTATACTGTTTTAGGTCACTAACAGGGACACTTACTTGAAAGCCTTTTCCACCAGAAAACGTACACAGGACAATATCATTTAAATCTTGACCTCATGGATCATCTGATGGCTTTAACACATTCTACCTTGAAAGCTTTATGTATATATTACTTTGAATAAGTCATTTTTGTTTGGGCCAGGTTAGCAAAAATATACATGACTGCTGCCCATGAGTATTTACTGCAGATTCTAGCTACAAGTAATTTAAGATTGCAGTATTTAGAACAACCATTTTACATACAATGCTGGATATAGCTCTGGAAATCAGGACAGGGTCTGCCATTTCTGCAGATATCATCCAATCAAACGCCTTGTTGAGAACCATCAGGCAAATATCCAAGATTCCCTCCTCAAACTGAAACCAAATGATTTTTGCAGTGATATTTATTACTGGAGGATATGTATTATGGGTAACAGATTAGCTAATATGATAAAAACATTCATGTACCCTACCTAAGCTCACTTGGTAAGATAAACCAGTTCTAGTAGTACTGCATGTTATATTAGTATTACATGCTTATAAAGGCCCATAAACACAGGAGAGCATAATTTAGCTGGGCCCAGAAATGTTTGATCAAGTCAAAACGAAATGATGTCATGTTTACAGCTGTAAATTGGGGAGGTTTTTCTGAAGAGAATTTCAGTTACAATTAAGGTTTGCTAAAAAATAATACAAAGCAACTTGCACAAGCATAACAAATTATAACTCACAAATACAATTAGTTATTAATCAATGAACAAAAACTGTGAAACAACAGACATGGCAGAATTTTCAATAATTACTCTTCATTTGAGAACAGTACAACATTATCAATAACAGGCAGTGACAGCTAGAACAGTTCTTGGGAGTTATTAAGGAGTACATCAGCCTTGTGTTATCGTTTCATATTTTTCTATTTAATATGGTAATTATTGGCTCATGTGTTAGGTACTTGCTTGAAGTTGCTTCAGGACTGTTTTTGCTTGAATAATTTACATTTTCTAATTTGACATCTCTTCAAACTACAAAAACATATGTCTCCCCTTATTAGCCAATAGACAAACTTCAGTATAAAAAATTAACAAAGGGCCATTCTCTTTCTCTAGTGGGGCACGAGACCCAAATTTAGAATTTGGCACTCCTACTTTCCAAGATACATAAAAACTAGCAAGTTTGGTCAATGTAGGTGAAATAACATGGAAGTTAATTATGATGTGGACAAATTTTGGTATTAAAAATAAACAAAGGGCCATAACTCTGTATATAGGGGGGCACAAAACCTGATTTTAGTGCAAGAGATTCCACCTTCCCAAGATACATAAATATGGTAAGTTTGGTCAATGTAGGTGAAATAACACGGATTTTATGCTCCGGGTAAACTTTGGTATTAAAAATAAACAAAGGGCCATAACTCTGTATATAGCGGGGCACGGGACCTATTTCCTGTGCACGGCCGGACAAGAATTTACTGAATTTACTGTTGCACTTATTTGACCTTTGACCTTGGGATGAAGGTCACAGTGACCTTATTCCAGTGCATTGCACCTCTTCCTTGAGTGATGCATGCATACCTAAAGTTTCATCAAGATATCTTTAACGACTTGAGAGTTATGGCCCGGACAAGTTGCGATTAGAAGAACCAGAAGAAGAAGAAGCAGAAGAAGAACCAGTACTAATACAATATGTCTCCCTTCATTCGAAGGGGAGACATAATAAAAAAAAATTGTATACTTAATGAAAAGGCCATAACGCATGCAAGGTTTTTTAAACAAACACACAGCTGGACGGACTGTCCTTAATTCAAAAATAGTTCTCACCTAATTTTTTTCATAATAGTTCTAACTATAGATTGAACTGAAATTAATTCCCGTGTATGAGGCTACTGCAACTGTATACATTGACATAAGGCTTTTTACTGGCTGTCATATTTACAATATATGATCATGTTATTAAGTGTGGTCATAGATCAAAACAGTGGTATATCTAAGATGGCGGACATTTGTGAACGGGGGGATACTCGCAATTTAGCCTCCTCCCTACTTTTGGTCTATTTTTTTCCACCAGGGGTGGGGGCTTATTTGCGGTCAAATACGGTACTGGTAAACTAAAAGTGTTTAAACAATGCTACAGTAAAAACTAACCTGTCCAAATCTCCATGGCTTAGCACTTATCTGTCTGTAGTTGCCTTGATAGACAGCGCCTTTGTCGTTCAAAACATACTCATCCAACAGCGCGGAGGTAGGGAAGTAAGTGGTGTCCTCTACAATGCATGCCAAAGTTGTAATTATTAAATATCCGGACACTCAAGTGCATGTGCTTAACTGTGAAAGTGAACATTTTCGTGTGTGTAAATGTTCATGTTGGGGCTTTTTAAAATGATGTAATGTGGAAATCTTCCTGTTGGCAATTAATAGATCTTAAGTCATTCCATTATACATGCATATATCCATAATTTATAAAATCATAAAATAATAATTCGCCTGTGGATATATCTATCTAACTTTAAAAAAATGCAAACATTTCAAAATTGTGAATGTTTAAACTTTTAAAACATTGAACATAACTTTGCATGGTCAAGTGACAACTAACAGACTAAAAGATAAAGTTAGGGATAATTCAATAATGATCATCAAAGTATTTTCATTTAAAATATATTGCAAATACTTCCAAATTGTGGGCTCATGTGCTGTCTTGGGGGGCATCATCATTCTTTCATACATAACATTTGATTCCTTGGTTCCATTAAGATGCTTCTAGCAAATTTGGTTGAAATGCAATCAACTGTCGGCTCAGGAAGAGTATAGCTAGGCTTTTCAAAGACTTAAAATCCCAAATCCCCCTCTTTTGGGCCTGATTGTCTCTTAACTCCAATAGGGACCATATTCTTACTTTATACATGTACAACAATTCTTTCAAGGATTTTTAAATTTTAAAAATTGACATTCAAAATGAGAAAATTAAACTTACTTGCGATTAAATTTCATTGATCGTATTGAAGGTACATAAGTTTTGCAGTATCAATATTTTTCACTTGTCTATTACATTTTCCATATGTCAAATTTTATAATATACACATATCCCCAAGGTTCATTGAAGAAAGGACCCTTACACAACAACGATATTATTTTAATGTTAATGAAAGGATTAAACTAGTCTTCTTGTACATTGTGTTACCCACAAGATGGTGCACACTCAGGGAGCCTTCAATTTTGTCATGACATATTCCAGGGCTGCATTTTTATTTTTTTGTTTTGTATTGTTTAACGGCCCATCGACAATGTGAGTCAATTAGGGCCAAACAACAGTGTAAAAAGAGACATTCCCAAAAATAAACACATCAAACCAAAACCTAATAGCTTAAAATATGTAAAGGATTAACGAAATACATCAATATCGAACAAATTGACTACACAATAAATCATATTTTATTGTAAAGATCAATAGAGTGTAAATAGTCGTATATTATATAAATAGCACAGAAACTGTATCGAATAATCTTTTCGTAGAAGGTACATCATAAAATCTGTCACGTATAGAGCAGAAATGAACGACTACTCAATGGGGTATAGAGGAATGCCCTGACTTGTCTGATCCTTTGATGTATATTTAGTTAAAGAATCTTGTACTCCTGTAACAGTAAGACTGATTGGCTTTGAAGTCTGTTATCTTCAAAGGACAGGTTAAACCACCCAGGCAATTGGTCAGGTTCTTAGCTGTGTGCCTTCAATTTTGCTGACATATTCCAGGTATGCAGAGAGCGTAATTGAGCGTTACCCCTGGAGTATCGAGGATGACCTGTCATTACGCATAGATTTGTTGCAAATAATGACACATTTTGGGATTCTAAACTATTTATACCATTAGTAGTACAGTATTTCAAGTGACTGAAACTTGCAAAAAAAAGAAATTGTTTACACCATTTTTGATACCATGAATGAACATCTGAACATAGGAAACCATGAACAGATATAATTCATCAGTAAAAAACAAAAAAATAATGATTGATATAGGACTGCATGGTGCCTAGGGAGACACAACCAAAAGGGAAGGGTAAGGAAGACAAATTAAAGATAAAGATTCAAAGTGTTGCAATGAGGGCAGCATGCAGATCAATTTTGGTCTCTTCTATTTGTCCCCTTGGCAGAAGACACAGAAGGAATCTCAGAAGTCTGCAAGGACCCCTAAAGGAGTCACCATTTACTTAATAACATGACTTAGGATGTATACAGCAAGTCTTTCCCTGGACCTGCAGGGGTTTCCAGTAATCCTCAATAAGTTAGCAAAATCAACCAGCTATAGGGTATATACCTATGTGATTAACTCATTCACCCTTGAAGAGACATTTGAACTCTATCAATTCAAAGGCTGGAATAATTAATTATGAAATTTCAGGGAGAAATGAGTTAAGGATTGGACAAAGGATATCTTTACAATGATTGGTTACAGATGTTAATTAATTTAATACCTGGGCACCAGGGATTGAAAAGGAAGATCACGTCCTGGTCGGAGTCGTACTGCAGAGCTATAGTGTCCTCCCCCTTGTGTAGGGTAAAAGACTGCACAGACATTTGCCAGTGACCGATGATGACGTTAGGCGGAATGGTGATTTCTACCATGATCGATTTTCCATCCATAGACACCAGCTGTGCATGCCAATTTCTCCCCTTTTTAGAGTCATCATCCTGTTTGTCTTCATTCATGCGGACTATGATACTTGTGTCTCTCGTCATACCTTCACCTGAAGCATTTAGAAACTGTCTGATGATACAAAATATTGTTAAGTTTTACAAAGAATATTTATTGAGGAATTATTATCTTCAAAATAAACCCATATTGACTTATAAAAATGCACAGGGGCGTGGCACAGTTCTCCAACTCAGTAGTCCATATGTATGTGTATTAATTATGTTTCCTATATAAACGGAACGTGGGGTTTGGGTTCTGACGTGTCCTGCCCCGGCTGTATGCAATTGTATTTATGTCAATATAAATTACCTACGCAATAAAAAAACTCAACACAAATGCCAGAGTGTAAAACACACCTCTATATCATAAACATTAATATTAGACAATCTTCAACAGTCAACACCCTATTGCTGAACACATCATAACTTTATCTAAATAACGGTGCCCATATGATCTCTATACTTTACCTGTTTTAAACAGGAAGCTTATATCATGGTGAGCCTTGCTGTATTCTCGGTCCAGACCAAGGCAGATCTTGAAAGACAAACCTCGCCTCAGAACTAAATCTGGCTTTTCTGCTCGCTTCGTGCATTTGAACCTCTCTGTGGTGTGTTTTTTCACATTTGATGGAATTTGGAAATCAACTGATTCTACATGAAGATCTCCCTTGATTTCCTCTTCTGTGGCGTCCTCTAGGAGTACAAGGACTACAACGCAAATTCATACAAGTTTTTCATTTTCAGCATAATTTTTCATTGAAACTTGTTCATAAAGGGATATTATTCTGAAAATTAAAATCATAAGATTCTGATTGGCGTACGACAAGGAAACAATTCACATTCCCCTTGAGGTCTAAATTAAATCAAATCCCAGTTATCTGCATTGAAAAAGTTGTTCTAAAACACCTAATCAATCTAACCATTGTATATCTTTGTGTAAATTGGCATGAAAAATAAACTAAAATTTAAAAAAAATATTTCAAAATGAATATAGGCATACAGTGTTTCAGTAAAGGAATTTGTAAAATATTATGCCTTTACAACAACTAAATCCTTTATGATATTGCTAGTAAATTATATCTGTCTTTTTAAACAACATGTATAAATACCATTCCATTCATATGAAATGAAATGAGTGTAAGATCCATTTTTATCACATAATCAAGATTTGTGGATTTATTCGTGTAAAACGATAATTTCATGCAACCATGAAATGTAAAAAGCCGCCATTTTGACTCCAGTGTGCAAGTCTGTGACATCATGTACTTGTCCTAGTATGACGTCACAATTGAAACAATTGAAACTTGCAACCAATCACATGGCTGATGGACATACCACATGGGTTAATTAATACGCAAAAAAATATGACATGGGTATATTCACTGGATAACACGAACAGTACATTATGTGATAAAAAGGTATTGGGTCCCCTACTTGACCCCTTCGGGTTTCCTCCTATAATGATCGAGACACTCGGTGTGTTTCAATGTGGGCCAAAAAATTGGCAAAACTTAATTTTTTGTAATTGTTGTAAAATAAATAAACTTTAAATATACGATTTCAATAAAGTAAAAAAGCTTGAGGCTTCTTTAAAATTACTATATGAAACCAAACATGCGACACATTGACTTTAAGTCATTCTGTCAACATGCGTACAATTTACATAGTTCAATGTAATTAACTACTGATATTGTGATGCATAAATGATCATTTTGGTTGATAATTGTAAATGTACAGTAAGTATTCAAATTTGTTTTAGTTGAAGTAGCAATTTCTCCCAAAAATGTTACAATACAGTTATTTCTTGAATATCAATTTAATTAAATAGCTATGTTGAAGTGTTCAATGTAAGTTAAGTTGTTGCATAATGTATACATGTCGATGGGTAAAATCACAGTGTGTTATGAAAACTCACAAGCAGACACAGTTTCAGCTGTTGCACTGAAACTAGGTCCTGTCTCCTCTTTTGCTTTGAGTCTTTCTTTCACTTTCTCGGGCTGGCATTTCTTTTCGGTTACATTACGGGCTTCTTTCTGTTTGCAGCCATATCGTTTATACTTCACAGGTTCGTCAATGGTTACTTCTACCCCGTTCTTTTTAGCCTTGGTCTTTTTAGGAGGAGCAGTTCCATCCCATTGACCATTCCTGTATGTCCTTACGTACATCCTTTAAAAAAACAAAGGAACAATTTATGCTTGTATATGCTACACTTTCTTCGTTTGATTTCTGCAGGATTCGTCCATCATCCACTCGTTCCAAGCAGTACGCAGGGAGACCTAGTAGCTTCATGGGCCTGTTCACTCCAATAAATCAATTGTTAATTAATTGGCATTATAAACACCAAGCTACCTTTGATGCTACTTTTTTTTTCTCTTTCAAATCTGACCCCAAAAACGTTCATGCGCTCTATACCCGAGTGCGCACTATACTCGCAAATTTACGGTATTTGATAATACAACAATTGATGAATCAGAAATACTTTGAGCTAGGCAATGGTTTCAAAGCCAACTAGCACGTTAGTTACTGTATACGAAAGAAAATTTGAAAAAAAAACACTGTTTATTGTAGTTTACTTCGACTAGTCGGGTGGGGTGGAGCAGTGGATAACACATTCATTTACAGCCTTTCACCAAGGTGGCCGTATCAGATTTCCATGTGGGTTTTCTACGGGTACTCAAGTTTCCTCCCACATTAAAACTCCCACGAAAGTAACAATCGATGATTGATATAAGTTGAAATAACTTGATTTGTAATTGTTGTAAAATAAATAAAGATGATAAAAAAATAATAATATAAACAGGCAAAAGTTAGGTGTGTGAACTATATATACATCTTCTCTAGTTTGCTGACAATATAGTGATGCGTGGACAATTTTATTTTTATATAATGCATTTCAGGTGTACGCTCCCCCATTGGCTGAGATTCTTCCCATTCTCATAAGTTTAACGGAAATTTTTAAACCTGTGACTAACTATTCTATTATTACGTCAATTTAAAACAACTCGCTATACCACCAATACAGTGAATGAGTTTCTATTATGCACCAAGCAATTAACCATGTCGTGCCTCGGCAGGCAAATCTATTGTCCTGCACCCAATTGTAAAGGAGAATAAATCAATAGATCATGTAAATATAGGGCAACAGCCTGAGGTAATTTTAGAACATTTTGCATTTCTCTTTGTTGTATAAATTTTTAACACAGGAACAAATTATTTCAATAATTTTCAGGGTTTTTGTGTCTGCGGCGGCAACAATGTTAAAGTTTTGCGTTTAGCTCTGTTTCTGACAAAGCTACACCAACAAAACTTCGATCATAGATGTAGCATGGTTAGTGGAGACTACTGCAATAAAAACATTTCATGGATTTCTGCACTTTTTCGGATAAAAACCTGAAATTTCTGGACTTTAAAAAAAATCAATGTTATGATTTTGCATTTAGGTCCGTTTCCTTATGTACTATGTCAAATGATTATTATATTTACAAAGAGGGACAGGTGACACATATAATTACGCATAATTCTTGTTCTATATAACTATATTTCATTATTTCTTTCCTACATCAATTTATTTGAGTGACCTACTATAGCAATTTACCTCATGTCTGAAAATAATGTAGACCTGGGGCCTGTTTGTTTATGCCAAAAACTGGTTGTTCCGTGTTAACGAACAGGCCCCGTTTGTCCATTTTTCAATTATCCAGATTTCTTTTCTATTCTGCTTTTTCTTTTTTAAATGTGTACCAAGTCTATTTTAATTGCTCTGTATAATTAAATAACAAACATTTGATCTTTGGTGGTGATATTTAGTGTTGAAAACTGTTGTGGCAGTCAAATTAAACAATTAATGGCCTCTATTCAAAATTAATTGAATTGGTCAATTTTGCTTCACAATAACTATAACATGCTCTTGCACAGTAGCCCAATGAGCTGATGACAAATGAAACTTAAACCTTAAAATAGACTCATCTTTCTGAGCCTTTAATGACTCATGGACTGAAGTTTAACTCGATTACATAAAATTATACTGTTTTAACTTTTATTCAAGCCAGTATTTGTATGTTAAAATGATTATTCTGTCCTAACACATGCTGCATTTAGAGATTACTCAGTAAATCATGAGGAATTAGTCTAAATTTGTTCAACTTTTTTTAGATTTTCTTATTGGTAGTTTTAAAGGGACAATTGGAATAAATTACACACTTAAACGTACCTTGATCATGGACTGAAGTTTAACACGATTACATAAATATGTAAATATACAGCATATTCTATGACTCGGCCCCAGAAGGAAGTAATCCTTTCACAGGCTCAATATTACTCCTGAGAAATTGCTGCATTTGTTGTATAGACCGAGACAATTATTAAAAAGTAAAGTACACAAACATATCAGCTCATGTTTCTTGCCTGAGCGTCATTTTAACCAGCTATCACTTGAATTCAGCTAAATTACTTGTAACCAAATTACCATATTCTCCATAAATTATGATGAGCAGCCAGGGCACTTCATATATATATAAAAAAAAATGGGGTTGCTTATAAGGATAATAAAATGTGTATTATGATAAAACAAGTTGTACGACTTTAACCATTGCTGCAGTATACAATGTTCAGTACAGAAGGTCATTTATAAATATTTCATTGTGGCTGGATCCAGGTTTTGATATCAGATGTTTCATCCACTTCACAAGGAAGTTCAGCCATGATAACCAAATACAGATCCCTTTAAAGTGTAAATACTGTAAATCATTGATTGGGCCAGGCCAGGTCAGGTCTGGGAGAAGGAAAGGGTTAATTAATATAATTTCAATTCCACCCGAAAAGGGGGGAGGGGTGTGCTAATTGCAGCAAACACGGTACATGTAGTGGTGAGTGCATGCACCTACCATAGATTTCTCTTGTTTGTGTGGTTTTTCTATTGTTTTAAGGCTGATCAATAATTCAAGTAATTCAGGGCCAAACAGCTAACACCATAAAAACAGACATTCAGAAAAAGAAATGCAGTAAATTTAAAACAGAAAGTTAGAATGTCAAAGATGAAAAGGACATGAAAATACACCAACTCATGTGTTGAATCAGAGACATATTACATACATGTCTCTGGTTGAATTATTTTATAATCATATTTTCTTGTAAGTAATTATATATCAATGCAAAAAAGGATTTTTCAAAGTTGGTAGATCATAAAATGTTTCACTCATTGGTTTAAAATCAGCACATTCAATCATAAAATGATGCACTGTGAAAGGTTTATCATATACATATGTATACTTTATGCTATATATACAGTGATAGAACATTTTCTTCAATTAAAGATCTACATATATTTAATTGAGGAACATCACAAGCATCCGCATCTGGTACGTAAATTAGTCTTCCCTACCCTACTATTGTTTCAGGTTTTCCTAGTGTAATACCTTGTCAATATAGTAGAGTAGGGAAGACTATTTTATATTTTTACACACATGTATTTACAAACAGATGCAGGATGCTTGTGGAAACAGGGTGGATGGATGTTAACACAATCAATAGCTATAAATATTTGTACGCATGGAAAATTGTTCTTTCTCAGTAGTTTAATCATATCCTGCACACTGTGAAGTACTACATAGACAGAGTGCCTGGACCGCCAGGTGCCTGCCATCTGTTGTCAAGTCATATACTGACAAAATTATTAGTGCATGCTATTTTAATAAAACTGCATCATGAACACCGCTATATATGATGTCAAGAGTTATTTAAACCTCATGGGTATTGTCCATGTATTTCACTTGAAAATATTATGAAAGGTGCAAGCTATTAATTATTGTTCGATGCATCTTATCAATAAATTGAACAATACTAAAATAAAATGAATTTTTTAAATTGTCTGCTGAAATATAATAATTTCCATGGTAAATCTAACTGACAGTAATTATGTTTTACAGGTTCGCCACATGCATTGTTTACTTTGGTAACTAACAACATATATATAACATGAACTTGCTCCACAGACGATGCAGTATATAATGCTAGTGCTACAATTTTTTTTATTCTAAACTGCAATCAATAGTGAATTGTTAGTTTTTATTTTGATATGTCCCTGTACATATATTGATCAACGTGAAAACACGTAGCACAATACTGCGCGGTAAATCATGGCAGTCTTAAAGTTAATCCTCTTTAAGCTACTACGGTGGCACAGAACGTTAACGCTTACCTGGTTTATCGGCTGCAGAGGGCGGTTATTATTTCTGATCTGGTCCAAACAATATAAGTGGCACTGGTCAGCTGTTATGCTCAAGCCAATGTATACACCGGTTACACGGGTAGACGTCTAGACTAGTACGCGGTAGTTACTGTAAACAGCGCTTGATGTTTCTGTGCCATAGTAACAGGCGACTGAAGATCGGTCACGCATCGCCGACGTTAACGATACCTTGACACCTATACCTGTTTAGTTCATACACATACACGAAGGTAGCGTAGATGAACTGCAAGATCTGTACAAACAATCAAGGCACAATGTGACTTCTATATTAGGCTAGCCTTGACATACATGACTGTTTTTATGAACACAAAGTGCATTTAAAGGTTTACATGTTTTAAATGGAATTTGCCGGACCAACAAAGCGTCGAACTTTAAAAACACGATTGCAGTTTAAAAGACGGCGTTTATATGATAGTGTTTGCTGTTATGTCAATTATGACACAGCCTACCCTTATTACAAAGTATAGCTGTTTCTGATACAGAGACATATATAGGACTTAATAAAAGGTCCTCTTAAAGCCCAGACTAACCCTATTCAAGGAACGGTGATTTGGCCGACTATACTTGGTTGGTTGGCTAAATTTCATTTGCGGTTTGTTTCAACATACTATAAACCACAAACATCGGTTCAAGTTCCGATAGGAGTTTTCATTTAATTCCTTGAAGAGTGACTCTTCATATATATGACCTTGAACATATGAAGCTGCGGCGAGAACACCATTTGAAAATTTAACAGATTTGATCCTTGTGTTCAAAACTGACACTCGGACGAACGCTCAACTCCATGGAAGGCCCAATGAAAGTGAGGTATATTTAAGCTTGTTTGGAAGTAGAGATTGGTTTGGTTTAGTATTGTTTAACGTCCCACCAACAGCTAAGGTCATATAAGGACGGCCTCCCCTGTGTGCAAGATGCATGCGTGTAGCGTATGCGAGTGTGTTTTGGGAGGCTGCGACATTTTCGTGTTTGTCTCCTTGTGATAGCGCGGAACTGGTGCCGACTTTATAGTGCTAGCTCACTGAAACATACTGCCGAAGACACCCAGCAGGACACCCCACCGGTCACATTATACTGACAACGGGCGAACCAGTCGTCCCACTCCTAAATTGCTGATCGTTAAGCAGGATTAGAAATTACCATTTTTAGAGACTTTGGTGTGTCTTGGCCAGGGGACAAAACCCAAAGCCTTCCTCACGAGCGAATGCTCAACTAAAGGCCAAAAGTGAGGCATTGTCAAGGGAGACATTAGGAAGAAGAAAGTTGTTTAGAAAGAAAAGAACAGATAAGATCCCAAATTGAGTCGCCTCTTATTTACAATCATGCATTGGGGGCAGCAGGTACAATTATTAAGCCCTACCTGCAGGGGGAAGTGGAGAGAGAAAAAAAGAATCCAATGTTCTAATGGGTGCAGCAGCTTTACTTCATCTTGTGTAACAAGTAGATGACACGAAGGTAAATCCCAATTCTAGATATACAGGGCGTTCCACATAAGTTGTCTCTTACAATATATGCAGTGGATAACAGTAGGTCATTTCGTTTATCAATTCCCGACCAAAAGGGGAGATGTGACGCCATTACTGCTGAGGACTATGTTGAAGGGGCACACCGCGAGGTAAGGCCTAAGAGGTTACATATGTCGTCTAAACAGGTTGAATCAGAATCGAGTTCTGAATCCGATTCCAACTCGAAGTCTGACAACTCCCAACTTATACAGCGTTACGTAATTCCCCAGAGACAAAGATTAGTACAAGAGTTTCCGCCCTTAGAATCCGTGAACTCTAGGTACTCAGACCCCCAATCTAAGGACAGGTTGCAAACCCCGACTCAAGTTAACCAAGTGTACTGTTTACAGTGGCGGACCCAGGCAGAGTTGCCCTAGTTGCCCGGGCAACACCCTTTTTCTGTGTCCAAGGTTTTTGAAGATTTTCCTCTATTTCATATGGGATTTCCTTCTAATATCATCAACCATCCCTTGAACTATGATTTTTCTATGGCTTCCCTTTGTCAGCAGTTTGAATATCTATATATGCCTAAGAGTGTTGCCCAAACAAGGCGTCCACTACTTATAATCTAAATAAAAGGGGATTCATTCTCTTGGTAGGGTCTCCAGTGGTCAGGACTCACCGGACTGACTCTCTCTACCCTGTCAGTTTGGAGAGGACTATACCATCTGTTGGAATTAGGTATATAGGTTTTTCACCGGTGGTTTCCAAGTACACAATGCCACCAGGAGTGATCTATTATACCAATTAAAAGATATGAATTAAAAAAAATCAAAGACAATAAAGCACCTTCCTTAGCATCACTTCATCAGGTGATTAATAACCAATGTTAGTATAAAAGCCTGGCGTGTACATCCTTTTCATTTGGCCCTTGTACATATGTATGCATATTATTTCACAATGAAAGACAAACAGTTAAATCATAATTCACATCGATGACAAAATAAGTTGATCTTAAATTGCCAAAATGCTCGCCTAAACTACATGTACATATAGATTCGCGCGCATTATAAGCCCCCCTCTTTAAAGAAACTTCTCAGGCTGGGGGGTTTCCTGAAGCCCAAAACCCCCCTCTGGATCCGCCACTGTTCTATATGTTTTTTGGTGGCAGAATGTATTACACATGGAGTTCTCATTTATTAATTTTAGAAAAGTGCAAAAAATCTGTCTTTTTCTGAGTTTAAAATTTTGGGCAACAACCAAAATTAATTCCTGGTCTCTCCCGGCAGTAAAAATCTTAAATGGTGACTGTGGCTTAAGCAGGATGGATGGATGTTAACACAATCAAAAGCTATAAATATTTGTACGCATGGAAAATTGTTCTTTCTCAGTAGTTTAATCATATCCTGTACACTGTGAAGTACTACATTATAAACACATAGACAGAGTGCCTGGACCGCCAGGTGCCTGCCATCTGTTGTCAAGTCATATACTGACAAAATTATTAGTGCATGCTATTTTAATAAAACTGAACACTGCTATATATGATGTCAAGAGTTATTTAAAACTCGTGGGTATTGTCCATGTATTTCACTTGAAAATATTATGAAAGGTGCAAGCTATTAATTATTGTTCGATGCATCTATCAATAAATTAAGGGTTTTGTAACAGCACAATGGCTTCCAAAGTTCCCAAAATGCAGATTGCAATAACTTCATTGTAACGTAAAGGAAAGTAGGAAAATTTGGACACTATATGCTCTTTATATACATTAATTAGATTTCGTTGACACAAATAAAAATGTTACGCACTTTCTATGTTTTGGGTCAAAATGAGTCGTTTTCGAAATGTTTGGGTTTTGCAAAATTAGAGCATTCTACAGTTAAAATGTTGTGGTCTCCTTAATATATATGTATTAAATAATTGCAGCTGAGCGCTTGATTTGAAGAACCGGGTACAGTTGTTGTGAAAACAATATTTTGCAAAAATCCATCGTAATGTCGAACCTTGTCTTGTCAGTGCTTTCTCGGCTGTCATTTGTAGATGAACTTGATCTGAAAGAAAGCAGCAAAACAACATGCTCATATCTTGCAAACCACTTCAGTAATTCACTAGGATGCGTTATACCCGAAATCGCTAGTCCGATCATGAGTTGATTTTCATATACAGGATGAAATATATCATACTGCACCAAGCTTGTTTACGTCCATGTGGATTCACCGGCAATGGCGCTGACAACAGTTTTTTCACAATATCCATTCGCTGCACATTATATGTTATAACTGTTTCTATTGATAGTTTACTTGATATGCAAATGCAAATGCATGTTTGTTTAAAATCATAACGTCGCAAATTCTTCATTGAAATGATACAATGTTGGTGTGGATTCGCGAACTATTTCTTGCGCGTAGCACATGGAAAAATGTGATATGTTGTTAGGTTACTTCCTGTACAAACAGTCAAGCTGACAAGAGAAACGAAGACGAACACCGATGTTTTATTAGTCTGCTGTAAGTAATCGCTTACAAAATGCCAAATGAGATTATTGCCCTATCATTGTAACCACACCGTGTGTCCCAAATAACTCATTGAGAGATCTATATATGTACACGATTTGTTTACAAACCTTGAAATGTGGAATTCTTTACACTATCAATGCCCGTGTTGGTTGATCACGCGGGAATGCGGGACATTTTATTTTAGGATTATTAACGGTGCTGCATAAAAATAAGCAGTCGTTTTCAGACCTGTCTACTCAATTTCCAATAGTTCATAAACTTTGAGCTGTTCATTGAGACAATAAAATTAATTTAAACTCATGATTAATTTACCATTGAGTGTCTATATTGTACAATCAACTCTCCCACAGGTTTGTGGAAAGCCTACTTCAAGATAGCTCAATGAGCTATATATAGACACACGATGTTTTAAGTATGGAGGCTTTGTGGGTTGATAGAATAATATACAACATTACTTGTATCAAACCGACCAAAATGTGTACCAATAATTACTTGGTATGTCATACATATTTTTCATATTGACCATTACAATTAGACCTATATTATAAAGAATATTTTTCTTGTCATATTACTACACTTGCAATATTATACACAATGACCACTGGTATTGGTTGGACCTTTTCACGACCTGTGTAATGATTTATATATATCAGAGTAGTTCCGTCGACCATGTGCTCATGATCAGTTGACTAGAATTTGTTGCAGCGTTCAATTTCAATTCAAGATATTTTGCACTTACTTGAATGATACATAAATGAGTATTATGTCCAAGCAACATATTCGTGTGAGCTAAGAAGCTGTTATGCCATTCGGATAATATTTGCAGTGAAGGATATGGGTAAACCAACTAAAAGGAGACCAGTAAGGTTTAATTGTGCCCCAGGACGACACAGTAAGATAGCCACTAGAAGGTATGCCAAAGCCAATGAAAATATTAGGAGGCGGTTAGAGTCAATGTCACAGCCGAGAGCGGGTAAACCCTACAAACTGAAGCACTCTGTGAAAATCGTTAATGGACAAGTAAGTGCTAAACTTGTTGTTAAAAGACTTCCAAGGTTTTCATCTCCAGGGAAGACATTGCACTCTGTGGTTCATCCACAAAAACCCACACTGTACATACATTCCTCAGATAGGCTTGCACCTGATGGTTATAGGTTGTTCAACCTTGGTCTTCTACAAAAAGCCTTTTCAGATGTTGTTCAGCACACAATTACATGTACTGCTGCAGGAGAGATAAGTGTGACTGGTAAATCACCCATTTCTAATATGTGGGAGAAACCAAAATGTGGAATGGCAAGTGTATTCGAATTGTCATGTGTTTGTGGCAAACTTTTCCAGTTGGAAAATTCTCCTTCCATTTCCCTTCAGAGTGGTGACTCGTGTCACGATGTAAACCTGCGAGCAGTATGGGGAGCAATGGTTACCGGTGGTGGAGCTTCAAACCTCAGTGAATTGTTTGGAACCATGAATGCTCCAGGCATTTCACAACCGAAATTTTCCCAAATTGAACATATTATAGGGTCAATGTGGAACAAGTGTTTGCAGGAGGATATGATAGCTGCAGGTGTTGAAGAACGGAGACTTGCCATTGAACGGGGAGATTTGCATGACGGTGTACCAGCAATAACTGTGATATGTGATGGTGGATGGTCCAAACGGACACATAAGCATACATACAATGCTTTAGGTGGTGTAGGGGTCATCTTTGGTGCAGCCACAGGGAAATTGCTTCATGTCGGGGTCAAAAACAAGCACTGCTACATATGTACAATTGCTGAGTCAAGAAATGAGGAGCCAGCACAGCACGAGTGCTTTCGAAATTGGAGTAGCAGTAGCCAGTCAATGGAGGTGGATGTTATATTAGATGGCTTTTTGAAAGCGGAGTCTACGCATGGAGTTCGATATATGCGCCTTATTGCTGATGGTGACAGCAGTGTATTCGCTACAATCCAGGAGTGTGTTCCTATTTGGGGAAGAGAGGTTTCGAAGTTGGAATGTGCAAATCATATTTGTAAATGTCTTAGATCAAGTTTGGAAAAGTTGGTGGTAGATAAGCCGGCATACAAGGGGAAAGGTAGATTGACCAAATTTATGAGAGTCAGACTGACAACAGCTGTAAGATGTGCCATCCGACTTCGATCAAAAGACGAGGACAAGATTCAGGCAGCCCGTCAGCTAGAACATGATGTTCGCAACTCCGTCCATCATGTTTTTGGTGACCATTCACATTGTAGTGACTTTTGCAAGTCAAGGAGCCCTCCAACAAACACATCAACTGTACATGTGTCATCCAAGTCCGCCCCAACATCAACAACCACTTGTGGAACATCCAGTTCAGAAGAAGGTATTACAGAGGACATTGATACTGTTTGTGACCTTATAGACGATCAGCGGAATTTGTGGTTAGATGGAACATCTGAGAAAGATATGGATGACAGCAGGTATGGTGTAAGTGATCAATTTTCTTTGGAGGCAGATATGTTGCGAGACATAAGTGTTCTGCTAGACAGAATAGCAAGCAAGAGTAGGAGGTTGCTGGGTAATTTTACCACAAATCTTGCCGAGAGTTGGATGGCCATCCGCTGCAAATTTGATGGTGGGAAAATTTATAACCGGTGCAATAGAGGAAGTTGGCACTCCCGCTGTTATGGAGGAGCACTCAGGAAAAATTTTGGACCTGCTTGGTCACCCCTTGTTTGGCACAGGAGCACAGGTGTATCACCTGGATCTTCATTCACAAGTCTGTACAGGCGAAGATCTCTACAGTTGCTGCATAGCATCAAATCCAAAGGTAAACTAGATGTCCAAGCTCGTAAGAGAAAGCGGAAACTAGCGTCATGTGCTGCAAACAACACCAAGAAGGCTAAGCGGTCTTATGGAGCTGGTGCTATTGATGTTGTCCCTGATATTGAGCCAGATGACTTGAAGTTAAAGTGTGACAGGTTCCTGAAAACCCAAGTTGAGAGAGATAACCCTCATTGTACCATGATAGAGGAAGTAACCCGAGCACAGAGCCACAGTGTTACCTGGCAGGAGGAGAGAAAAAAACGTCTGACGTCTTCCATCTTTGGTGAAATCATACATAGAAATCCCAAAAGACCAGTTGCTCCGCTTGTGTCGCGCTTGATCTACCCTTCTTTTCGAGGAACAAGGTTTACCATGTTTGGATTGAATGCAGAATTTCCTACTATCAAGGAATATATACAGAAAAAGGAAGAAAATCAGGAAGTGGTTAAAGTGGAGAAAATAGGTCTTGTTATTGACATGGACAACAAATACCTTGGTGCTAGTTCCGATGGGAGAGTTGTACCTTCAACAGGACCTAGTGGCCTCTTGGAGATCAAAAACCTGCTGCAAAAAAACACCTTGACTTTCATGGAAGCTGCTACAACAATGAAGGCTTTTTGTTTGGAGGTAGTCAATGGGTCTCTTCAGTTGAAAAGAAAACATAATTACTTCTACCAATGTCAAGGCCAACTCAATGTGATAAAAATGCCGTGGTTAGACTTTGTTGTTAGACGCACTAATCCAAACCAGATTTACATTGAACGCATAGAAAGGGATGAACATCTATGGCATACAGTGATGCTTCCTAAACTTCGCGCATTCTATATGAAAGCAATGCTGCCAGAACTAGCTCACCCTAGAGAACATACAAGCACAGGCATACGTGAACCCCACCTCCCTTGGGTGAGTTACATGTAAATATTACACAAACATTGAAATCTGTAGCGAAAAACCACATGCAGTGTAGTGGTTATTGTTACAACCTTATACCTAGCTGGTGCACTACGTTAACTTGTTCTGTTGTTCACCCTTAATCAAGGAAATATCATCGATATCCTTTGTCTTGATCTCCTTACAAATGGTTGTCCAAATATTACTTGAATATTGTGAAACTAGAAATATATGTAAACCCTTATGCAATTATTTACTTTCAGATGATGATGTTCACACACAATGTAATATTTTTGTTAAATGTAAGTTAAATCTGAAATATATCAATATTTCTAATTTGTTTCAGTTTGATTCCCCTACTACCAATAGCAGCAAGAGAGGAAAGTCTTCACAGCAAAAGAAACAATCTGCATCAACAACACCACAAGGTAATTGTACATCATGTTGTGTTAAGTCAAGTTAAGTTTAGTTAAGTGAAGAGATACCAAATTTGACCTTCACATTTCACCCAATTACTTTGAGTGTGGGTAAGTTTGTACCTTGTTTGATTTCCACCAATTTTGCTTCATAATGTCATGACCAAATCTTTACCAGATAACAGATATAAAATCTGACCTTGAATTTGGATTCGATTACCTTAACATTAATGATCATTTTAGTATTTGTTTGATTGTGACCAATGTTACTCTGTAGTGTCATAACAAAATGTTTACCAAATAAGAGAAAACAAGATTTGAACTTCTGACTGTCACAATCCAAGATGGCTGATAAGCGGCCATTTTGAAACTGATCGACCCTAAAATTTACCACAGTTCAAGGGAAATCATGTTGTAAAATTTAAAGTGGATACCCAATTCATTTCCATGAATATTATGCAAAAGCCACAAGACAGAAAATTACTATAGGGTTCCTACATATCTGATGCAGGGACCTAAAAAGAGGTTGTGTGACCTAATTCTGGTACACTGGATTTGGCCATGTGAGAAAGGTGTTATTTACTTGCCACAGGTCGGTGCTTTTCTTAAAGTACCCTTGCTCCTCAACCTATCCACTGTTATTTAAGTGTAAATGACCTAATGTGTTGATTGTACATTATATACAGGTATTCTGTTTCTAATTTCACAGCTGCTTGTGTAATTGAAGTTGCATTATATGTATATATTTGAAATTTAAACAAAACCAGTCGGTCAAGATTTGAAATACAGCATAATAATTGGTTTTAATCCCTAGAACATGTACAAGAAGGAACTTCAGCTCCTACATCACCAAAGCCTGGACCATCTGGAGTGAGTACCCGAACTCGAAGGAGTTGTGCCAAATTTGTAGGAAGGAGAATACTTCATGAATGGTGTGTAGATGAAGCTGCTGGAACAACACAATGGTACAAGGGCAGAGTGCTTGATGTACTGAAAGGCAAAGACGGTCAGCCTACTGCTACATATGAAGTGTTATATGATGGTGAAGAAGAACCTGTGCAAGTACAAAATCTCCAGCAAGATCTGCAATCCTCTTCCTTGAAATTTATAGATATTTAAGGTAAATTTATCAATACAAAACTCACACAGCACTGACAAGGGGATACCACAATGGAAATTGCACATGTTTTAAGTTTTTTATAATATGAAGAATGTTTAAATATATAATAATAATGTTAAGTCGATTAATAATGTTATATATTTATGGTAGAAAATTGGACACTAACACGGAACACAATAATTATCCTGATTGTTATTTAATCAACTAAACATTAAAGGGAGATAATTTGCTAGTAACTGTAATAGCGGGGGAGGGGGGGGGGGCAATATTTTTGCAATATCAATACTTAATACTAACATGTTCTCAAATTATTTAAATGCTCAGTACTGCTGTAGTGCAGAATAAAGCAAGGGACTGTAATGCATTATTTGGGGCATATATGAAGCTCCATACATTACATACTACACATTGGAACTACTTTCACCTAATGCTTTTTGTAAACAAAATGGTTGTCAAAATTTAACACAATAGGTGCTTTCATGCTGGAAATAAACACTGTTATGAGGGATATTAAGCCAAAAACCTGATAAGTTTACATAGACATAAGTGTCAAGACATTAATGCCTAGGATTTTATATTTACAGACATCAGCTGAGAACCTGGACCCAAGCATTCCTGCTGACACCTGAAATGTGAGTTTTCTTGTTAATTAATTATTGTTTTTTTTAAAAATCATTTCCAAAATGTTTTCTTCTAAGAATACTCAGCACTAGACAAATAAGTGTTGCAACAATTGTGTGTTTCCTTCAATTTCACTGTGTCATATTTTGACCTCATTCTCCTTTGCTGTGCACACACTAAACCCTTAAACAATACTAAAATTAAATGAATTTTTTAAATTGTCTGCTGAAATATAATAATTTCCATGGTATATCTAACTGACAGTAATTATGTTTTACAGGTTCGCCACATCAATTGTTTACTTTGGTAACTAACTTCATGTTACGTCTAGAGAGTACTACACGAGTTTCGATCAATGTGTTTTATCATTTTATTTTTGTCTATAGAAGAGTTACATTGTATGTTTGTAAAGTAGTGACATCGGTAGTGTGTCGGATCAGTAATCTAATGGTCCTGAGGTCGCCCCACACTGATAGTGTTATTTATTTTTTATTTTTACTTATTTTTTATTATTATTATATTATTTCTTTTGTAAGTAATAGTATTACTAGTATATCTAAATCATAAACAAATAGTACTGTTTGCCTTAAGACTATAATTAATATATTTATATTGCTGTGATATCGTTATGGCGGGTACGTATATGGCGTACGTCGTTATAGCGAACTATTATGTGACGTCATAGTGTATGACGTCAATACTTCAAATAAACAGTCTGAAGAATCTCATAGAAGAGATGAAAGTACTAAAGACTCGTTGTTAAGAATTTCTTTATATAGTATATAAATATATATATACATGAACTCGCTCCTCAGACGATGCAGTATATAATGCTAGTGCTACGTAAAAAATATACTCTAAACTGCCATTAATAGTGAATTGTTAGTCTATATTTAGATATGTCCCAGTTCATTTATTGATCAGTGTGAAAACACGTAGCACAATATACTGCGCGGTAAATCATGGCAGTCTTAAAGTTAAGCCTCTTTAAGCTACTACGGTGGCACAGAACGTTAACACTTTATTGGTATTATCGGCTGCAGCGGGCGGTTATTATTTCTGATCTGGTCCAAACAATATAAGTGGCACTGGTCAGCTGTTATGCTCAAGCCAATGTATACACCGGTTACACGGGTAGACGTCTAGACTAGTACGCGGTAGCTACTGTAAACAGCGCTTGATGTTTCTGTGCCATAGTAACAGGCGACTGAAGATCGGTCACGCATCGCCGACGTTAACGATACCTTGACACGTGTATACTTGTTTACTTAAACATACAAGTACAGAAGTACACGTAGGTGAATTGCAAGATCTGCACCAATTATAAAGACACAATGGGACTTCTATATTAGGCTAGCCTTGACATACATGACTGTTTTTATGAACACAAAGTGCATTCAAAGGTGGACATGTATTAAATGGAATTGGCCGGACCAACAAAGCGTCTGCTTTTGAGTAAGATACTTAAAAAACGAGATTGCAGTTTAAAACACCCGTTTATAAAATAGTGTTTGCTGTTTTGACAGCCTACCCTTATTACAAAGTATAGCTGTTTCTGATACAGAGACATATATATATATAGGACTTAATAAGGGTTCTCGCTCTATTCAATTGAGGCGGTGGGCGTTTAATCAGACATTTAACAATAAGATAGCATATACATGTAACAGTAAATTGGACATTCATGGCATACAAACTTGCTCGTCACAAACTTTCTGTACTCTGCGAAAAATACAGAACACCTACATGTCTCAGAGATTCCCCTTCATCGAGATCAACCCGCTCGCTCAGCAAAAACCGGAAATACCCCCCGGAAATCTGCGTCCAGAGGCGGGACAACTATTATCTCCCTGCAGGATATCTCTCAAGGGTGACACCCGGAAACCAATGTCATACTCTGTACGTTATTTCCAAACAAAATATCTATATACCGCAAATACAAGCATAAAAAACCGCCTAAAATAATAAAACCCCACAAACTCCCCGAATTTACTACATGCGACCTATAAACATATACATTGGACTGCAAACAAATATATATATATCCTGTGCTAACATCCCCATAAAAAGTTTGGTGTGAACCGCGCGTCCCGAGTAAGCGACTAGAAATGACCCTACACTATAGGCCCCGCGCTCATCTGTCACGTGGACACGTGACAGCACTCGCCGCTCGTGCCCCAACTAGCAAACGAGTGCCGCACGAGACAACTAATCCCCGCTATTACTCTGCACCGCGGGGATATCTGAGTCTCGCTCCTGTCCGCCACTTGAACAAGAGGCCCAAGGGCCTTAGCGGTCACCTGAGTTATATCATAGGTACTGGTAGCTTTATTTGATTGTTTAGATGTGATGAGGAAATCAGCATGTTAACTAAGTGAAATACAATACTTGTCATGTCATCAATGGATTAGAATTTGAAAATATTGGTAAATGTTCCCTTAGGGGCCCCGCCCTAGCCCCTGGGGATGGGGCAGGAATCCCAATTTTACAAAGTAATACTCTCATTCACCCAAGATGATTCTGATTAAGTTTGAGTAATTTTCTGCTGAAAATGGATAAAATATATACCGAAAAGTGTTATTTCCCTATATAAACTATATTAAACTTTACCCCCTCCCTAAGGGAGAACGGTTAGCTCGGGGGTCCCTGAAATTTACAATTTAAATAAAGCCTCTGATGATTTTCTTTCCATGCAGAGAAAATGAATGTAGTATCTCTGAGTCGGGAAGTGAAAAATTTGGAAATATTGGTTAATTTTCCCTTTGGGGCCCTGCCCTGGCCCCAGGGGTCGGGGTAGGAATCTCATTTTTACAATTTGAAACCATCTTCCTCCAAGGATAATCTCACCAAGTAAAAATAATTTCCTACAGAAAGTTGTCACAATATACCCCTAAGTGTTATTTCCCTATATAAACTATAGTAAACTTTACCCCCTCCCTAAGGGAGAACGGATAGCTCGGGGGTCCTGAAATTTACAATTTAAGTAAAGCCCCTGATGATCTTTCTTTCCACGCAGAGAAAATGAGTGTAGTACCTCTGTGTCTGAAGAAGAAGATTTTTGATATATTGGTTAATTTTCCCTTTTGGGCCCCGCCCTGGCCCCAGGGGTTGGGGTAGGAATCCCAATTTTACAATTTTGAAGCCTCATCTACCAAGGATGATTCTGACCAAGTTTGAAAAAAAATCCATCCACTGGTTCTTGAGAAGAAGTTGAAAATGTAAAAGTTTACGCACGACGCACGACGGACGACGGACGACGGACGACGACGGACGAAAAGCGATTAGAATAGGTCACTTGAGCAAAGCTCAGGTGACCTAAAAACCGACACAACGCAAATATTCAATTTGCCGCTAGCTTGCCGTGAGGACGCACTAGAAAATTACAAAGAAAGAATCATCAGGAACATTTAAAGCTACTCTTGCTACTACAATATCTGACCCTCATAGCCTCGCGCCCGACAAAACAAACCGCAATAAAATCACAAACGAATGATTACAAACCAAACTTCTGCGTTACCACTAACATCTTTTCTAAAGAGTCTTTAACGCAACCGTCCTTGCTCATGTCACTCTTCCAGCGACCATGCCTCTTGAAACATCTGTCATTAACGTTACTGTAAGCCGCTGCTGTGGCCCCACCAGAACGAAGCGAGTGCAGACCAACATTTCCGTCGGAAACGAACCGCAACCTTTTCAGAATAGCTTCACGCGCGCACGTATAACTAATAGGTTTCATCTTGTGGATCAAACTACAAACCTCCCCCGACCTGTTCACCTGCCTGAACAAAAAATCTTCAGACTGTAAATCCACCTTTGACAACTCCACATATCTATTCAACATCATTGTACGGACATGCTGCCATTAACCCCTTACTCGCTACCACCTCTTTCCTGTAATGGTATTGGTCCGTCTTACTTTTCCTAATCCCCAACGTGAAATGCTGATAAAAAAACTTAACATCCGACCCCCTTAAATTACCGAGCTCACTAAAGCGTAAAAAACCGGCGAAACACAACAAAATCATAGTTAAATCTCGAACCACTAATAAATCTACAGATTTAGCATAAATGTCACATAATTCGATCAGATTGTCAGTTGTCACCGGTTCTTTTTTGCACACGGTCTTCTTGGCAATACGCTTAGAAGCCTCCAAAAGGTTCTGCACGAACGTGCTTGTAGTGGGATCACAGTGTCCGTGTAAACTATGCATCCATCTAATGGCATAGACTCCGGCCCAAACCATCGAAAATGAAGATCCAGTGTCCAACAGATGGTTCAAATATAGAGCCACGTGAATAGGGCTCGCGGGTAAATCAGGAAAACAATCTCCGGAAACTTCCACTGTATTTTTTGTTGGTATTTTCGCTCTTATTGGACAGCAACCTAACTGCCATGCTCTCTGAACAGCAGTACAGAGATGACCCCTCCGTGACCCCTTACGCATGAATAGCGTCCTTCAGAGTCCTCTCCAATCCTACGCCTGTTGAAAAGACAGAAAAGGAAAACTCTCCGTATTGATTATACTCTGAAATCGACACACAGTGCCAGCATGTTAAAAGCCAACAGCGGCTTCCTAAAACAGCCGTTATTTCCTCTACCCATGGAAGTAACGTGTTGGCTACCCAGCACACGGTAATATTTGACAAAGCTAACAAATATGGCCCCTTTTTACATATAATCGGCCAAAAGGGTGCCGATTTCCATTCTGAAACGATCAAAGTGCCGTGCGATCTTTCCACCTTCACTTTTTGAATGGTCTCGCACACTAACCTTGGAGGCGGTACTAACCAATTATGTACCCCCTCCCACGATACTGTAAAAGCATCTATAGCCTCCGTACCTTCACACCACCATCTAGAATTAGAATGCCCACATTTAGCGTTGTATCCCGAGGCGAACCTGTCAACCTCATGCACACCCCATGCTTTCTCACACAATGCAACAACCCAGTACTGAATGCACCAATCGTCACAATGCATACACCTGCTCAGGTGACCAGCAGTACCGTTAGCTGACCTAGGTATCCACTGCGTACTCAAACTTACATCATTGTCTGAACAGAAACAATGCAAATCGCATGCAATGCCCTGCAGCGCGGCCTTTCTGCTCCCTGTATTCACTATAGAGCAAGCATTTTTATTGTCCGTCAACAGTTTGCTGTTCTTACCTCTCATCTCGTCGGCCACACTGTATAACACCCGCTTTGCTGCCTCCAGTTCTTTCATGTAGAACTGAATGACCCTTCGGTATCACTCCATGCACCTATTACATCCGACATGCCACCGATTCCGCTACACTCGGAATACTCAACGTACTACCCCCCCATGGAGGTAAAGCCATCAGCGCCTGATCCTACCCGTTCCTCCAATGGAATCGCCACAGGTACATGTGTACCCGATGCGTCACACAGATACTCGATGACTAGTCCGAATTATTCTGACGTTTTATCGACTTTTTTTCATATCGGTCTGTCGTCGATGAACGTCAGAACTCCGGCCCTCTATAATATGCGGGAAATATGCGACCCGCGCCCGGAGCGCACTTCAAACTGATATTTTAGAAACAAATCGTCACTTTCACACACATGTCGCACATGGATCGAAAGATCTATTCTTTATGCACTAGGTGGTATCAATAACATGTTTCAAAGATCATTACGAAAAGCATTTTCCAACGTTTTCTATACCAACCCATGTTTTTTATGGAAATTAGGCCATGAGAAATGTCACATGACTTGACGAGATCTCGCGTTACCGAAGGTATTTCCCAACGTTATGACGTAGGCCGGCGAGATTTTAGTCACGTGGCATTGGAAGGCGGGGCTATCAAAAAACTAGAGTAAAACAGAGTAAGTTTGAAAAAATATGTTTTTAGTGATTGTATTAGTTGTTTGAGGCATGTTATGTATGTTCATCTTGTGCATAAAGAATAGATCTTTCGATCCATGTGCGACATGTGTGTGAAAGTGAC
This sequence comes from Mizuhopecten yessoensis, assembly GCF_002113885.1. Taxonomy (NCBI): domain Eukaryota; kingdom Metazoa; phylum Mollusca; class Bivalvia; order Pectinida; family Pectinidae; genus Mizuhopecten; species Mizuhopecten yessoensis. The sequence goes on from NW_018408917.1 coordinate 337,693, forward strand.
GATTTGTTTCTAAAATATCAGTTTGAAGTGCGCTCCGGGCGCGGGTCGCATATTTCCCGCATATTATAGAGGGCCGGAGTTCTGACGTTAATCGACGACAGACCGATATGAAAAAAGTCGATAAAACGTCAGAATAATTCGGACTACTCGATGACCCGCATGTCATTCACAAACACAAACACGCATCGTCATGTAAACATGCGCATTGGGTCACAAACCCACCATAACCCACGCCAGACGCGTCTGTGCAAACTAAGTTTGTACACACCCGGGTATCCTTCAACCTGGAACCCTTGGCATTTAAATTATGCATATTCAACAAACAGCGCTTTATTTCAGCCAAAGCACTAAGTGTGAGTAACACCCGAGCATTCCAACCTGCTCTCAACATCACACATGCGTACAACTCACGTGTACGTTGTCTGGCCAGACTGCCAACTACACTTTGCATTGATATGATCTTACCTATGATACTAGCCACGTATCGTGCAGTTAACCACATCTGACCTCGCTGATTGACAAGGCTCATTGTATGACGTAATAGCCCGAGTAGTCTTTCCAGCCGTACCTCGGTCACCCTAACCACGCCTTCTGCCATCGACCACGTGAACCCCAGCCACATGATGCACTGCGAAGCTTGCCATTGACATTTGTCATCGGCTATCAAAAAACCGTATCCAAACAACACTCGCTGTACATACCTGCTGGCCTCGTTGGCCCCGCCTTCATTCTCATGGCCCCCGATACCGACGTCCAAATACATCATCAGCTTGTGCCCTTCTGAGCGCACGTGTTTGACTACCTCACGTAATACTTTTGTATATCTTGTTTTACCTTGATCTTCCCAGAAATGTCCGATGACTAGGAAAAATCTCCACGTGATGGTAAGCAGACTAGAGGTCGAATGTAAACAAAAACTCACCTTCCGTGAAAAAATCACGTGCCGTCCTGGCATCCTCGTACTTAAACTTGAATCTATGCAAATGAGGATTGATATGCCGACAATCCAAAACAAGGCGTGGCTTACCTGCCCTGTTGTAAGCAACAGTAAGTGGGTTTACGATGTACGGCTGTTTCACTACTTCAGTAACTAAACCCAGCTCTAGAAGCTTTCCTATCTCCGACCCCACAAAAACTGGATCGTTTCGTGCAGATTTGTTATTGCGCAAAAAAACGTCAGTCGGGATTTCCCGAAACGGGATCTTATATCCATCTGACACAATGGACAATACGGCATCGCATGTACCTTTCTTTTGCCAGAAATCCACTCTCTGCCTCAACCTACCCATCGGCGACTCGCTGGCCTTACCTTTCGTGCTAGACAAATTCACATTTAAAACATCAGAATGCTTTACGTCGCCCTTTCGCATCTCATCTGAATTACACAAAGGCGTAACCCCGCTCTCAACCGTACCATCGGAGAGAACATGCTTAAAATAACAAAATTTACTTATCTTACTGCCGTTCGTGGCTGCCATCCCTCCGGATACCCCGGGACACTCCAACCTCCAGTGGCCAGGCTTACCACAACTATAACATAGACCCGGTCGCTGGACCATCCATGCCGGCCCGGACCTGCTGCTGTCCGTCGTATTCCAAGTAATAGTAGCCGTAGGTCCGCCGAATCGGTGATAAGGGATATTAAATCTGCGACCTCCCCTCGCTGATTTAGACTTGGATACCGCATTCATCTTCCTGTTGGCCCTATTAGTAGCCCGGTCCATCCTCTTTTCGTCCTCGGAATCCTCCGCAATGGGATTAACGATATACTCGTCGACAGCCCTCAATCCTGCCTCCGACGTGTCGGCCAGCTTGACCAACTATTGCCCGACAGTGCCGATTATGGCTCTCGTTTGGGATCAGACAGCGGTATGACACGAAAAGCGAAAAGGTCAAAATACTCTCCTCAATGATCTGTAATATCCTATCATTGTCTGAACGCAGTCGTATACGTTCGTAACAGAGTCCTACGGACCGGAATTGGTCCGGAGAGGTCGTCCAAGCACTCCCGACAGTTAGGTGCGTACCGTAACATTCGGGAAACTCAGCCGATTTTGTCTAGTCGGATTACAATCGTGACTATGTCGTGACAGATTCTGCTGTATCGGATCAAAATCGTAACAATATCCTGTGTTGTCTGGACGGTGTCTTGACGGTGTCGTGTGGATCGGGACGCTGTCGTGATAACGGGCAAGATTTGGAGAAAATTTACATTGCCGTTTCTAGCCGATTAAGTCCAGATTGCGTCCAGATCTTGCCGATGGCGTCGGTTCACTGTCCGGTCACTGTCTGATCACTGTCGGATCGCGTTCGGGAGAATCGGGACGCTGTCGGAACAGATTCGGTCGTTTTTTACCATGCGGAAGATACAAATCGGATTAGATTCGGATTGACAACGGGACAATCGGGACGAATAAGGCTGGAAACGGCTGAATCGTGACGCTTCCTGAACAATATCTGATTGTTGTCGTGATAAAATAAATGTTTTCATATATATGACCTTGTACATATGAAGCTGCGGCGAGAACACCATTTGAAAATCTTAACACATTTGACCCTTGTATTCAAAACTGACACTCGGACGAACGCTCAACTCCATGGAAGGCCCAATGATAGTAAGGTATATTTAAGCTTGTTTGGAAGTAGAGATTGGTTTGGTTTAGTATTGTTTAACGTCCCACCAACAGCTAAGGTCATTTAAGGACGGCCTCTCCTGTGTGCAAGATGCATGCTTGTAGTGTATGTGAGTGTGTTTTGGGAGGCTGCGGTATGTTCGTGTTTGTCTCCTTGTGATAGTGCGGAACTGGTGCCGACTTTATAGTGTTAGCTCACTGAAACATACTACCGAAAACACCCAGCAGGACATCCCACCCAGTCACATTTTACTGACAACGGGCAAACCAGTAGAAACTACCATTTTTACAGACTCTGGTATGTCTCGGCCAGGAGACAGAACCCAAAGCCTTCCTTACGAGCAAACGCTCAAATAAAGGCCAAAAGTGAGGCATTGTCCAGGGAGACATTAGGAAGAAGAGAAATGTTAAGAAAGATGAGAACAGATAAGATCCCAAATTGCCCAATGGGGGCAGCAGGTACAATTCTTACGCCTACCTGTAGGGGGAAGCAGAGAGAGAGAGAGAAAAAGAATCCAAATGTTTTAATGAGTGCAGCAGCTTTACTTCATCTTGTGTAACAAGCAGCTAGATGACACGAAAGTTAATCCCAAATTCTAGATATACAGGGCCTTCCACATAAGTTGTCTCTTACAATATATGCAGTGGGTAACAGTAGGTTATTTCGTTTCTCAATTCCCGACCAAAAGGGGTGATGTGGCTTTTAATAAATGAGTACACATGTTTGTGACGACATAACTGCTGAGGACGATGTTGAAGGGGCACACCGCGAAGGTCGTCTAAACAGGTTGAATCAGAATCGAGTTCTGAATCCGATTCCAACTCGAAGTCTGACAACTCCCAACTTATACAGCGGTACGTAATTCGCCAGAGACAAAGATTGGTACACGAGTTTCCGCCCTTAGAATCCATGAACTCTAGGTACTTAGACCCCCAATCTAAGGACAGGTTGCAAACCCCGACTCAAGTTAACCAAGTGTACTGTTTAGGATATAGCACATATACTTAGGTACTGTGGAACAGTAAGTGAATCATGCAGAGACGCTATGATTATCAACTTATCACGTGAGCTGACTTTCTGCAAAGAAAACCAGATGTAAACTCTGTTATCAAAAACAAGTATTTTACTAATGCATGCATAACATCTCGATTAATCGAACCACCCAACCTGAAAAATAACTGGTAAATCAGACAAATCAGGAGGTGCACCAGCCCTTCAAAGCTCGAAACTTCAAATTATTTTACAATAATCTGCTGATCCTTCCAAAAGATGTATATGCATCAGCATACAATATGCATCAGCATACAATATGCATTATTTTTTTTATAAAATTGAATGTGACCGTCGCGCTGAAAAGGCGGCTAGAAAATGAATCATATACCCCGGCACACTAACACGTATTGCACGTGCTACATAGAGCGCCAATCCGATTGATTGACCACACCCCGTAATATCCGTATCAAACCGATAAGACAAAATATTCCCGCTATTCTCTGAACCGTACACGTAAGAGTACAAATGTTTGTGACGTCATTGATTGTGTTGGTGTGTTGGATTACTCGTTTTGTGTGCTGCATTTCCGTTACTATCTCGAGTTGTTATTTAGTCAACTGACCAATCGCAAAACTTGTTTGACCATTCAGTCTATATTGTATATCAACTCCTGTCCGACACACAACTTGAGACACCCCAAGGAGACTTATATGATGTACACTATCTACATCCGACTTACATTGGAAGAAGTACTTTGTCCATTAATGATCCTGGTGAGTGCGTCGCGTTAAGTTATTTTATTCTAATTCAATTAATTTATAATAATTTATGAATTAAATACGTAGCGCGATGAATGAAATAAACTTCATTATCGGTAAAACGTCTGTGTGATGGTGTAAAAGATATATTTGTTGTTTTATGTGTAAGATTATATATGTATTTATGATTTATAGGTTCTTTCGAACATCAGATGTGCAACTTAACCAAACACGAGATAAGAGTGCTGTGTAAAAAAAAAAGTCAAGTTTTTTCATTTTTTTTCCAGCCACATATCATGGCCGAAGACGTTTTGGTTGTTAAGCAGTAACTGCTTGGAGGGGAGTATGTTACAGGATAGAATTGATGAATTTGTATATATTACTTAGTCATATAGGAATATATCCTGTTGGTATAACGTAAAATTAGGATAAATGTAATTGTTATAAATTCTATTATATTTCATGAGTCAAGCCACCTTAATGTATATACACGTTGTATTTTTGTGTGTTGTGTGGTTACGTATTAGTAATTAAGTATGCATGTTTTGACACCTGACTGTAGACTGATCAATGACTTGTCTTAGGATATGACCTTTGACATTTCTTACCTGGGTACCGTGAAATCTTACTTGGGCACTTCTACCCGTCAACTTGAGAAAGATTCACGTGCTGCCATATGATTTTACGTTATATGTACCCATATATCGGGAACCTTTACTCCATAGCTGTAGGATAAGTGTTTCTTTGCAAAAAATGTGTTTATCTAAATACTCTAGCTTATTTCTATATAACTACGTAATTAACGTTTTAATTTATCCGTTAAATATCCATATATATGTGTGTGTATTTATTTAACTATGCATGTATTTCTAAAAGTCTGTATAATTTATTTATATCTAAAGGAACTAGTTTGTATGTATTACAGTTGGACAATTATCTAGAAATGTCATTTGTATAGATACAGAAAGAAAAATAACATTAATTGTACCTCTTCTTAATTTATCATTGAAGTATTGTAGGAGTTATTTCCCTTTATTCATATCGGTCTGTTTCAATTTACAGGGGTTTTCTGTATGGATATCATGATGTGTTTTTAATGTACGCGAGTGTGCTGGAAGCGGTGTATTGGTGTATGTACCTCCATGTTTGTAATGTACACGTGTGTGCTGGAGTCGGGGTATTGGTGTATGATGTTTGTAATGTACGCGAGTGTGCTGGAGGCGGTGTATTGGTGTATGATATTTGTAATGTACGCGTGTGCTGGAGGCGGTGTATTGGCGTATGCACCTCCATGTTTGTAATGTACGCGTGTGTGCTGGAGGCGGTGTATTGGTGTCTGTACCTCCATGTTTGTAATGTACACGTGTTTGCTGGAAGCGGTGTAATGGTGTATGTACCTCCATGTTTGTAATGTACACGTGTTTGCTGGAGGCGGGGTATTGGTGTATGATGTTTGTCATGTACGCGTGTGTGCTGGAGGCGGCGGATTGGTGTGTGTACCTCCATGTTTGTCATGTACGCGTGTGTGCTGGATGCGGTGTATTGGTATATGGACCTCTATGTTTGTAATGTACACGTGTGTGCTGGAAGCGGTGTAATGGTGTATGTACCTCCATGTTTGTAATGTACACGTGTTTTCTGGAAGCGGTGTAATGGTGTATGTACCTCCATGTTTGTAATGTACACGTTGTTGCTGGAAGCGGTGTAATGGTGTATGTACCTCCATGTTTGTAATGTACACGTTGTTGCTGGAAGCGGTGTAATGGTGTATGTTCCTCCATGTTTGTAATGTGCACGTGTTTGCTGGAGGCGGTGTATTGGTGTATGGTGTTTGTCATGTACGCGTGTGTGCTGGAGGCGGTGTATTGGTATATGTTCCTCCATGTTTGTAATGTACACGTGTTTTCTGGAAGCGGTGTAATGGTGTATGTACCTCCATGTTTGTAATGTACACGTTGTTGCTGGAAGCGGTGTAATGGTGTATGTACCTCCATGTTTGTAATGTACACGTTGTTGCTGGAAGCGGTGTAATGGTGTATGTACCTCCATGTTTGTAATGTACACGTGTTTTCTGGAAGCGGTGTAATGGTGTATGTACCTCCATGTTTGTAATGTACACGTTGTTGCTGGAAGCGGTGTAATGGTGTATGTTCCTCCATGTTTGTAATGTGCACGTGTTTGCTGGAGGCGGTGTATTGGTCTATGATGTTTGTCATGTACGCGTGTGTGCTGGAGGCGGCGTATTGGTGTATGATGTTTGTCATGTACGCGAGTGTGCTGGAGGCGGTGTATTGGTATATGTCCCCCTATGTTTGTAATGTACACGTGTTTGCTGGAGGCTGTCTATTGGTCTATGATGTTTGTCATGTACGCGTGTGTGCTGGATGCGGTGTATTGGTATATGGACCTCTATGTTTGTAATGTACACGTGTTTGCTGGAGGCTGTCTATTGGTCTATGATGTTTGTCATGTACGCGTGTGTGCTGGAGGCGGTGTATTGGTGTATGTTGTTTGTCATGTACGCGTGTGTGCTGGATGCGGTGTATTGGTGTATGATATTTGTAATGTACGCGTGTGTGCTGGAGGCGGCGCATTGGTATATGTACCTCTATGTTTGTAATGTACGCGTGTGTGCTGGAGGCGGCGTATTGGTGTGTGTACCTCCATGCAATAATACGAATATGACGCCAACTTTAAAGCATCACCTCACTTAATCACCAAGCCGATGAGGTCTAGTTCAGGTCTCCATTCGGTCATATTACACCGACAACGCCAGGAAAATTACTGAAACCGCAGGCGACACAACACTCTTGTCTAGTATGAAATCTGTGTTGATGGTCTGGTAAACATGTTTAAATTAATAAGGGTCGCTCTTCAAAAATTATTTTTTAGAAACAAATCGTCACTTTCACACACATGTCACACATGGATCGAAAGATGCCCACTAAAATGTTTTTCACATTTATTGAAATTGGTTTAGTGTAACAAGTCAATTTGCAGTTTTGCAAAAACTTGGAATGAGACAATTTCTGGTGGCGGTGCCAAGTACCGAGATAGAACTATAGGAGCAAACGTATGCACATTACTTCTATCTGAGGTCCTTGTCATGTGGCGGATTACAGGTTGCCACCAGGAATAATAAGTATGTAGTGTTTATTTTTCTTTAAATTTACAGCTATTCAAAATGACGGCTGCCCACAGAGTCATTTCTTTATATAGCTTATTGACAGATCTTGTCACACATTTATCTAGTTTATTTGAGCTGGCCCCAAGCCCAATTTTGGGTGGTAACCTGTCCACAATCGCAAAACATAGCATAAAGACAACAGATTTATCACTGTTTATTGGCTTTTGTATAGGGTTATTCATAATTGTTGAAAGAATATCAAAACAATGTGAACCGAATTTTTAATTGTTATCTCTGATAAACTATTATTTTACTTTTGTTAAATTCACAATAAAACGTTTGTGAACTCTATTAAATATAATTAAACTATTATATTACAATATGTATGGAACACATTGTTCACATAGCTTTGAAAAGCAGAGGTTAGTTCTAAATACTATGGACAAACTAACTTATTTGCTGGAGATGAGTAATGAAAGACTGTTTTTTTATTTCTTTTGCTCACCACGCTAAGGGGACTTTAGGGTATAATAACGCTGATCTATATCTGGTATCTATATTTGTTATCTATATACGTTTACGTTAGGTGACACAGCTGTCCTTTATTCAATTTCGTCTTGAAATGCACAGTCGATTGGTCACAAATCAATCAATCATTCTGTGAAGACATTCTTTATCAAATCGTCCTGGGCATTTTAACCCGGCACGATTCTATATACTTATACTATCTAGACACCCTGATCTTATCACAGGTACTAGCCTCGCCTGTCAATGCATCTATAAGATTAGATTATAGGTGTAGATGTTATTCATTGCTTGCCATTGTGACTATTTATGCTTCTTTTCGTGACGTATACACGCTTTTCTGGTTCCTCGTCGATGCGTGAGAATTAATGTAGTGTAGCTATTAAGTGCGGTATCTAATACAAGTTGCATTTAAATGCAGTAGTGTACTAAATTTAATAATTTGTTATGTCTATTGGTATCTGATTTTAGACGTGAACCAATCGAACGTTATGGTTATGGAGATATTGAAGATATGCTATGGTGAGTATACGCAGTGTTTTAGTAGTTTTTGTTAAGTATGCATATATATTAAATTGATTTAATTATAAGCGTTGATATATTTTGTCCATTATTTAAGCAATGAATGTTTTAGTAAATGTTGTTATGGTTTTATAACACACATTGCTGTTGATGATGAAGTTAATAGGGCTTTATGCACGTTTGTCAGCAATAGAAATGTGTGTTATAGGATAATATTAATATTTTCTAAAATATTCATTATTTACATTTACATTTTGATAGAGTAGCTATGCTTTATTTAGTTATTTCGAACAGTTCTTTGGACAGCAAATTAAGTGTTGACAATAATGAAACTGATGACATCACAACAAGGATTGATGACGTTACTTTAGTAGATGTTGATATAGTCTCGCAACAGCATTTGCCTTCTCAATGCATTGCAATGGAATCGCGATTTATACAAGAATTCAAAGTGATATTTTGTCGATTTCAAATCACGTTACATGTGTATTTATACTTCCCTTTAATAAATGAATTAATATTTATTATGAATCAACTTCATCCTCGATATCCAGTGGTTACGCTCACTTAATAATAATAATAATATACAACATTTATATAGCGCCCTATTTAATTTGTAAAATTACTCTTAACAACATATGGATAATAGTAAAGGTTATAATTGTGAAAACAAAAACAAAGGCTTACAATCACTTTTATACATTTAAGCAAGCAATGTGCACATAATTGAACAAATAAAAGGGTGGTATTTACATACAGACGTGAAGAGGTGAGTTATGTCCCTCTTGAACTTGGCCAGGGTATTTGACTTTCTAATAGCAGATGGTAAGCTATTCCACAACGTAGCCAAAACCCTTCCAAAGCATCTGTTTCCGTAGGTCACAGTTCGAGATTTTGGGACACACAACAAAGTTTCTGACTCCGACCGCAGTGATCGTGACGGCTGATACATGGTAACAAGTGATGAGCTGTTCCATTCACTGCCTTGTATGTGTACACCAGAATTGTGTACTGCGACCTGTATCGTACAGGTAACCAGTGCAACGAATAAAGCAGAGGTGTGATGTGCTCTCTCTTTCAAGTACGAGTAACTAGTCGTGTTGCAGTGTTCTGGACCCTCTGCAGACGACAAGTTAGTTTTTCATATATACCACAGAGCAGGGCATTACCATAATCCAACCGAGAGGTAACAAGTGAATGCACCAAAATCTTGCATGCATCTGCAGTAAAAAACTGCCGAATACAACCGATGTTCCTGATCTGGTAGTAACAGGATTTGGCAATAGCGTTCACTTGTTTCTCCATGTTCAGTGAACTATCAAAGTATATCCCTAGATGTTTAACAGCTGGAACAGTCTCAATAGTTCTGACACCGACCTTGAGCTGGAGAGCCATTGTTTGCTGACACTTTGGGGAAAAGACGATTAGTTCCGTCTTTTCCTGATTAAGCTTAAGCATGTTGGCGTTCCTCCAAATACTGATATCTGTCAGACAAGCTTCCAGACTTTCCGAGACTGTATTCCAACTGTCCTGTGGTTTGATGACCATGAACATTTGTGTGTCATCGGTATAGCAATGAAAGCGAAGGCTATGGCAACGACAAATCTCTCCAATCGGTTTGGAGTACATACAATATTTTCGTAGTCCTAACACCGACCCTTGAGGAACTGCGAAATCTAGTACTTTGTCATGTGTGGTGGAAGATCCGATGGCAACACACTGTCGTCGTTCACTCAGGTAAGACTGTATCCAGCATAGTGCGGTATCAGTCACTCCATAAGAGTATTCCAGACGTTTATAAAGTATGCCATGGTCGATGACGTCAAATGCAGCTGATAAGTCAAGCATGACGGGCACCACTCTGCACTTGTTATCTAATGCAGAAGCTATATCAGTATGTACATGTAGGAGGGCCGTCTCAGTAGGGTGTCCCATGCGGTAGGCCGATTGCATGTTGTCATGGAAACTGTTTGAACCTCTAAACGCCGACACAACCTTCTCCAAGATCTTAGAAAGAACCAGGCTTCTTTAACAATGGTCTGACATATGCCTTCTTGAAACATAATGGAACCTTGGACTCAGCCAATTATTTGTTGATGATTTGAGGTAATCAAGGGAGCAGTGCTTCAAGACATTGCTTTAATAGGTCTGTAGGCAGTGGATCAAGCTCACAGGACTTCGATTGCGAGGTCATGATAATGTTGCGCAACCCGTCCTGGGTTGTTGGTGAGAGCTTTGCCAATGGTTCCCCATCCAATGATAAGTCAGCAGTCATGACAGAATGTCAATGTCAGCGGAGGTGTTCACTTCGGCAATATTTTTCCTGATTGAGCTGATTTTATTCAGAAAGTAATCACTGAACTTGCTTGCTAAGTCTTTTTCAAATTTACAGACTGGTAGGACAATTTCACCTTTCTGTCCCATTAGGTTTTTGGTGAGTCTAAAAAGCTGTCTATCATCCTTGCCGCATTCTTTGATTATTTCCGAATAATAAGTCTTCTTTGACTGAAAGAGTAGTGAACCAACTAGCCGACATTGCTCTCTATAAATCTGTTGGTGAACGGTTAATTTGGTCCGTCGCCACTTAAAATGTAACCTGGGCTGACCATGCTGGTAGGGCTCTCCCCCACCGCTGGAAAGCTCGGGTCATCGTTTCATTTAGAGCTGTTTCTGGGATAATAGTGGATTTAAAATGTACATGTAAAATTATCTTATCAATTAACTATTCATAGTACTATTTTATCATTATTGTATATATTGTTCATTTTTTAGTATGCTTGACCATATGGGAGACGAGTCTTTTACTCAATATGTAATCAAGTTTAAATAAAGACTATTATTATAAGTAACCCGACCAATCGCTAGGTTGTTACCTGTCCTTTGGAGATTACAAAGGGACGACAACCCGACTTAAAAGTCAGTCAATTTTACCGTTACGCGACCGCGAGATTCTTTCGATGTACATCAAAGGATCAAACCAGTCTTCTTGTCTCATCAACAAGGTGGCACACATTGAGCCGTCAGTTTTGCTATGACATATTCCAGGGGTGCAGAGAGCGTAAGTGAGCGTAATCCTGGGATATCGCGGATGGGATTAACTAATGCTTTATGTTTAAGTATGTTGCTCATATTGTTTAGGATTAAACAAGACTTTCATTTCTGTCCGTCTTGAATTCCGATCGGGACCGTTAAGTCTTAACTGACGATTTGTTAATTGAAATCAGCAGACGGTTGTTTTAGACAAGTTTTGACCGACTCTCAGGTCTGTATTCCCAAATAGTGTTTGTTTTGTAGCAGTGGTTGATTCTGTAGATTGAACATCAACAAACACTGAGAGAGTTCTTCCCAATTTATTGTGCGTAGTTCCGATTCCATTGACACAAATGATTTAACTCTGCAATTGTATAACAATTACATTTCAGATATATGTATAGGATCTACAACTCATTCATAACACACATATACATGTTGCACACTTTGAATTTACAAGAAGTTATTTCAAGATGTTACATGTAAGATTATAGTTCTATAAATTATAAAAGTTATATTACATCTAGATTTATATTATATTTACCGATATTTATATACATGTAATATTGAACATATGATGTAAATCTTATCTTATCTCAACTCAGTATTTATTGATACGGAGGTTACTTAATAAATAGACAAAGAGTAAAATAAAACACATTCATCAATACATTACTATAAGTTTGAAATAGAAAAATGTACCTATTTGTGGAACAGGGTCATTTGAAGTAGAACGGAAATATCCGGGGTTTTTGCGTGTACTCGTAATTTGTGTAAGACAAAGAAATACGTATATATAAAAATACAAGTAAAATTACGCAGTATATATATACGGTTCATATAATAACGAATCAAGAATTAACTAGTATGATCGTATCTATCAATTTGACAATATAAATGGAAGCAGATGGTTTAGAATTATAAGTATTAATTTGTGCAAGTTAGTAAATTTCTAACCAGTGTCATGTCTTGTCTGCTTCGTCAAGACGTCAGGTAGTCTCCGATAAATATCGCGCCAAAACCACCGGTCACACAAAGAAAACCTTGACCATTGGCTAACCCAACAGGTGACAACGGGATAACTTACAAAACTGACCAATGATAAAACATACATATAACAGAACCAATCACGAGGCCAAAATAAGGAAATAACTATACCATAATATGAAGATCGCTTTTACTATATCAGAACATATGTATATACCGTAATATTAAAATAAAACATTGGGGCACTTGAACAGAAATATGGTAATATTTAAGTTCAAGTTTGTGGCGTTTATTTTGAAGCAAGACCCATCCGTTTTGGTTCTTTGTACACCTTATTATAAAAATCAACACAAAGATGTATACATATGTTCGATTTCTGGCATTTAGAATAAATGTTCATTTTCGACAATTTAAGTGTTTGTTATTTTATCGACAAAAAACATGGCAGAGTATAACCTGTGTGTGCTGTTTGGTTTAGTGCAGACTAAACACGATAATATAAAACATAAATATAGATATCACAAATGTCGTCTCTGCCACATTCTCCCCCCTTCTAAGAAAATATCGTCCTCGATTAAAACATCTGAAATAAAAATAAAAATATCAATACCTGGAACCTGAAATACAAGGTTTGTTTATATATATGTAACATATCAAAAAATGAAAATCTCCTCATGTTAATGGTCAATAATATCTTACTGCACCCGTGAAAATAAATCATTTGACAAATACAATATATATCTATGTTGTCAGAATACGGCATATCGCTGAACAAATACCCATCTTACAACCTGGCACCTAATTCCCGCAGATGATTTGCTTGAACCATCCAATCTGGGTCTCCTTGCTGCTGAGACATGCCAAACTCACCGCTGGTCATCCAACTCGGTGTTTTCCGGTTTCGCACTAGTCTAGTGCGTCCTTCATCTATAAAATGTGAAGGGGAATCGCTGACTTCCGGTGCCGGTTCTTCCACTTCACTTTTTGACATCTTTGGGGCGTAGTACCCCTCACCTATGTCATCGTCAAGAATCCCTGTCTTCCGGTTCCGGTTCTTGTATTTCCTGTCCAATTTACGTTCTTCCACTTCACTTTCTGACATCTTTGGGGCGTCCCCCTCATCTATGTCATCGTCAGAGATTAACTCCTCGATGTCGCCCGGGTCATCCATCTCTGGTATATCCTTGTCTCCTAGTATAGTTTCAGTTGTATATCCAACTAAAATAGCAGACTCATCATCCTCCTCATCCAGCGTATCCATGATAGGTTGGTGGTTTTCTGAGAAATAGATGATCTTGGTGCCGGTACAGGTTTTAGTTGAGCGGAAGTGTCGTTATAAGTCCCAATAATTTCAATAGGAAAAAGCAAATTCCTGTGTAAAGTACGTTTGCGTCCTTCTCTGGATTCTTTCCTTACCACATAAACTGGAACATCATTGTTTCTTCATCCCATCAATTTGCCAGTTTATGCTTTCCTTCGAATGAAACAGTCTTTACAAGCACTCTGTCTCCCTCCTCTTATATAGCTCCACGAACGCGGCGATCATAGTTGGTCTTCTGACTCGCGTTTGCTCTCGTGGAATGCCCTCTAGCAAGTATATGGCTGTTTTAAGACGCTGCTTTAGTTTTACCGCATAAACTGTAATAGTCTCCTCGTTTCCATCTTTGATGACACCAAACGCTTTATCCACAGGTAAATTTGGCTCTATCCCAAACATCAAAACATATGGACTCTGTCCTGTTGTTTCCTGTCGTATACAGTTATAAGCATGCACAAGGCTTGCTGTCTTTCCTATGCACATCCTCCAACGTTCCAAGCATTCCCAACATTGGGTGGTATGGTGTTGTGTGTGTCTTGCTCATGCCAGTGGTGTTGCATAGCTCCTTGATGATGTTACTTTCGAAGTTCCTCCCTTGGTCAGTATGGATCCGTTTTGGAATTCCGTAATGCGTGATAAAATGTTGGAAAAACGCATCTGCGGTAGTCTTAGCTGTGTGATTCCTTTTTTGTACTGCTACTGTTTAATGGTAAAAATGGTATGTAATCACCAGGATGTTCTCATATCCTCCTTTAGATTTCTCCAGACTCAGATACTCCATACCAATATTTTTAGACCTATAAGAGGTGTTTTGACCAATCAGCGTGTGGGAAAAATGACAGTTATATAATAATATAATATAAATGTAGTGTTGTCAATATTATTATCTGGAGGTGGGAAAGGAGTATTATATGATATTTGGAGACAGAAAGTTTTGTGTTTGAAGAGTGAAGGTCACAACCAGTCCACAATCCGCCAAGCTATTGGGACTTCTTTGAAGGGATCAGCTTTGAAGATAAGGACAAAGAAGATTGGAGCTGATGCATCAGTACAAGAGATTTTGCAGAAACTGGATGCAGTTTACACTATTGTACAGCCAAATAATTTCCTGTTAAAGAAGTTTTACAACGCAACCCAGTAAACTGGAGAGGATGTAGCTACATGGAGTGTGAGGTTACAGAAACTGTGTGATGAAGCCTTGAGCATTGGAACATCGTCAGTGACAGATGACGGAGGTCAGACATTACGAACAATTTTCTGGAGTGGACTTCAACAGTCAATGAAAGATGTCACAGGTCATTTATTTGAAAAGCACACCGACTATGACGAATTACTGAAAGCTGTAAGAAGGTTTGAGCAAGACAGGAAACAGAGGAAAACGGAAACCAAGGTGATGACCAAGGCAGCTGTTGATGTTAAAGAAGAGAGTGATGTGCATGGCACAGTGCATAGAATGAAAGCGACGTTGCAGTCTATGGTGGAATGGCAGCAATAACAACAGCAGCAGCAGCAACAACAAGAACGACAACAACAACACTCTACACGACGTGGTTTTGACAGACGTAATCCTTCGAGACGGGGAGGAAATTATCATCGAGATTCCACAGCACATCAGCAACATCATCATGCAGAAGATGAGGAACAGAAACCTGGTGATAGAGAGGAACTAACTTGCTACAGATGTGGATAACCTGGTCATTTCCAGATTGGATGTAGAGTGATATTGGACCATAAACAGAAACCAACTTTAAACTCCAACAGACCTTACGGAATGGGCAAGGGCTAGGTCTTTTACAGAAGCGCCCTGCAGCACCAGACGTAGTTGGTCAAGTCAACGAAATTGGTCTTGTAATTGAGGGGATATCAGCAAGAGCTTTACTTGATACAGGAACTACAGTATTAACGATAGATAGGACGTTTTGTGAGGAACATGTTGCACATATTCAATCACTACAGACGGTTCTGAAAGTGGAATGTGCTGATGGAGAGATGCTTCCTTATGATGGAATGATCCAATTGGAGCTGGATATACCCATGCTGAATAGCTGTATTGAGGTTACATGATTATTTCTTGTGGTACCACCTAGTCATTACAATCATGCTGTACCCATACTCCTGGTAATCAAAATCATATCTACATATATGAATGGTGCTAAAGCATTTCATGGAGCAACTTTTTTACAGACAGCGAAGTTGACTCAACCTTGGTATATGGCTTTCCGGTGCATAGAGCTCTGAGATCGGAAGATACGGAGAAATAAGGGGAGATTAGCTTTTGCTAATACGGAGGTAATTGTCGATGGCTACTTGGATAAAGAATTACCATACCAGCAGTTTGTGCTCTGATACAACCAATGTCCATATCATCAGTACCAGAAGACTTGAACATTACCCCCACAGTCGTACCCTATATATACAAGGATACACTTCAGTGATGGGACTCATAGGATAGACTCAACCATAAGTGTGCCATTCAAACAGAGGTACTGACGGATCCCTCCTCGCATGCATCAGGAGGTACGAGATCATTTGCAACAATTACTAGCAGCAGAAGTTATTAAGTCGTCACACTGTCCATGGTCGTCACATGTAGTGCTAGTGCGCAAGAAAAATGGTGCATTAAGGATGTGTGTAGACTTTCGCCAGTTGAATGGAAGGACTATTAAAGATGCATACGCATTACCAAGGATCGACGACATTTTGGATTATTTGGCAGGAAATAGTTACTTCACTGTGCTTGACATGAAAAGTGGTTACCATCTGATTGAGATTGCAGAGGAACATAAGGCGAGGACGGTATTCACAATTCACATATTACAATCCAGTAACCTGTGCTGCAATTTTCGACCAATCAGAAGCACGGATTGTCGTTGCCTCACTGGAGAGAAAATGGCAGACGACAGTGTAAACAAACCCGACTTGTCAAGATTTGGAACCGTTTCCGATGACCATCTTAAAACTATATTGGTTCAAAAGGATAGTAAAACACTGTTAAAGCTACCGACACGTCCGTTTGTGTATTGCGTGAATATTTGAAAGTAAAAGCAATAGACACGGACTTTGTTGACATGCAGGCGCTCGAACTCTGCAATGTTCTTCGAAAGTTTTATTTGGAAATAAGTAGGAAAGACGGTGAGAAATATCAACGTACACAGTTCTCTCTTTAGTATCCGGCATGGTATCAACCGATACCTTTCGAGTGTCGGTTGTAACATGGATATAGTGCATGGCGCTGAATTTACTGAATGCAACAAAATGTTTGATGCTGCAACGAAATAACTCGAGCGTTATTGTTACACGGTACTGTATTTTTAACCTTGAAAGTTTACTTTCACTGCATACAATTTTTGTTGAATTAAATAAATGCTTAATTTGTTTGATTGAGTTTTCTCCTATTTACTCACATTACGCAGTATGGTGTTTTTGATCTTATTAACAGCTCATATAAGGTCACATATTCTGTGTAGTTAGAATTTCATTGCATGTGCCATAATCATGGCGAATATGTGCTAAGTACGGATTGGTGCTACACATGGTTAAGTTTATAAAAATGTCATATAATACAACAATTATTGACCTATTTTTAGGTGAATACGACGATTTATTAACCCGAGTAGGTGATATTTCCCGATGCCGGAAATCGAATCAATATCATTACATACGTGTTTCCTAAGTAGCCAAGTTCCACATGTTCACTATGTCACAACCCAAACACATAAACATAAATAAAGAGCAATGGTAATACAAAAAATGTACAATAATGAATATCAATAAGTATCTAACATCATGATCACGAAACTCTACACGAGAAAAAAAAAAGCCAAATTATTTTTTACGAATATAAGTGAAATCAGTTCGGTAATACCAAATGAAAGTAAATGTTCCTTTTCCAATGTATATCAGGATAAAAATAGATCGTCGAAATCAGTACAACTATTCAGCAAAAATCACAAAGTTTATGTCAATAATCAACAGCTCAATTTATAGTCTCGTTCAACCAGACTCTTGCTGTCTGCGCAAGCTACGCCGAACATAAAGTCTGGTCAACGGAACCAAATCAAAAATAGATTGTGGGTTTTCCCTTTTGGGCAGAAGATTTAATAGGAAGGTGAATGCCTCGGGTCCTGCTGGTTGGATATTTAGGTGGCAGAAGTTTCAAAAGTTTTATGTGTGGGTTAAGCAATATATATAGATGTAATATACTTTTTTATTTTTTTTCAAGTCTGCTTTTGTCTGGGTGAGTTTATTAAGTGTGTGATTTGTTGTAAATTTTGGTCGATTTTTAGTGCCGCATTCAATACAAGATGGCGGCTCCCATATACAAAAGTTCAAATTGGCAAGATTTTTTATATATTTTATTTACAGTTGTGTGAGATGATATTCTTCAAAATGAGGGCAGGTAAACCAGTGTGGATAACCCCATTTAACCAGGACAGTGGTAAACGTTAACACTATCGTCTATGGAAAATCATTTGGTTCTGCGGTCCCTATGGAAAGATGCAGAATATGACGTTTTACACCATTCAAGCGTCCCTGGAAACCAGATGATGGGACCCACCAGCATATTTCTGGTTGTGAATCTAATCATGGAGGTGTTTTGGCAGAATTTAGAGGGGAAATTATCTGCATGAGGATACTATGATGGAAATATACACCCATATAGAGCGTGGAGGGGGCCCATGGACCAGGGAGGATATGGGCGTATTGTCGTTAGATGGCCAAATGGACACAGAACAACACAGAGTTCTCAGACTGTTACTGATGGTACATTATAGATTGCTGAAGGAGGATTTCCCGAGGAGGGACTGTGGTGTCATCTCTGATATGAACCTATTTATAACCCCATTTAACCAGGACAGTGTTAAACGTTAACACTATCGTCGATGGAAAATCATCTGGTTCTGCGGTCCCTCAAACCCAGTGCTATCGTTTTGTGAAGTCATGACGAGGCTTACCAGAATTCTTGTAATTGAGTTCATTGGTCAAAGGTAGACACACCCTTTTCAACTTTTGAAGTCAGAATTTCAGTGGAACAAAATTACATTGAATATTATATAATTCATGAAAAAACTTACCTGTACATGCATTCCTGAAGTATCTGTTTTTTCACTATTATCGAGAATCTTGATTATTCTCAAGAATGCTTTCTTGTGTTGTCATTGGATATATTACAGTAATTCATGAAGCTAACAAGGCTATTAATGATTCAAGTCAAGCCAGATAACCTGAGTGAGAACCTGTAGTGTTTTGAATGGTGTACAGGTAAAATCTCATTTGCTTTGCATGCTTTTTTCCAACCTCAGCCAGCCTTATAAGCTTTGTGCTCAGGTATGATTTATTCAGTGGAAATATATGGCATTATTCTGGAGATTTGACACATTTTCTTACATTATTCCCAATAAATATAATTTACACCGGTTGACGGTAGGAATTAGGATGTAATTATTTTCTCTTTGATATGAGAAACGCCAATAGGTGGCGCTATAGGTGGTATTTGCACGTGCAAATGGTCTGGGTTGTTACCTATACGTGTCATTCAGGCGACAGGGTAACAAGAAGCAAACGTGTATTTAAAAAAATTTAAATGGGGTTATTATATTGCGATTTATAGGTTAGGAGTTATATGTTTGTGTGTGAGCTGTACAATATTGTGTAATTGTGTTTATTAATCAAGTTGATTGTAAATCAACATCGGCCAGTGCCTATGTCGCTGGGAAATACAGTTTTTGTACTCTTGTTGTTTATACTATTGGTTAATATAGAATAGTGAATACACGGGTACTTTAAAAGTGCATGTACAGGTAAATTGTTTCCATTAATTTCATTATTCTTTGAAATGTTTTAATGGCGTTGGCATATAATGTATATTGTAAAAACAATGTGTGCCTCGCGCCAATCTTGCGGGACTGATCCAGAGTCTAATGATATTTGGAAGAGTTTTGTCAGTGCTGGTGTAACTTCTGCAGCAAGCTCTTTAGTATTCTGGATGGAATGCTATCAGGACCAGATGCCTTGTGTATTTCTAGACGCTTCAGGAGCTAAGGACACCTGGTTCACTAACTTTGATATTTATATTTGCTTTCAGGAAGTTTTGGGATGTTGAATTTGTCTTCCAGAGTATAGACCGAATGAAATTGATTGTTCAGAATTGGGCTTTTTTGTAGGTTCAGAATAGGTGATGCCGTCAGAAGGATCTCTAATAGGAGGAATGTTGGAAGAGTCTACTTTTTTACTTTTGACGTAGCTCCAGATTTTTTTAGGTTTCGTTTAGCTTCCGGACTAACCACAGTATACAAATATGAGCTATGAGCTTTCCTAGTTCCTTTTGCATCTTGCTTTTGATGTTTCTCTATCGGTCCCAGTCTTCAGGTGACTTGCTTTTGACAGCTTTATTATACGCTCCGCGCTTTTGTCTTGATTACCTGTTTATGTGGTTATTGGCCCAGTGGTTGGTGAATTTAGACCTAGAGAGCTTTT
The DNA here is from genome assembly GCF_002113885.1 of Mizuhopecten yessoensis. Lineage (NCBI taxonomy): Eukaryota > Metazoa > Mollusca > Bivalvia > Pectinida > Pectinidae > Mizuhopecten > Mizuhopecten yessoensis. The sequence goes on from NW_018408917.1 coordinate 358,064, forward strand.
GTGGGACATGTTTATCAATAGCAGTTGTTATGGTTGTTTTTACCATATTGGCGACGAGGATATTCTGGAGCGGGTGATGCTCGAGTATACATGGGGTTTGACGATAACCCTGCCGTGCACTGAGTAGCGTGTTGGAGTGGTTTTCCGGTAATTTACCTTTCAAAGTTGGAAGGTGAGCACTGGAAAACACTCTTTTTATCGAGTTTTGTGCAGACTAAAATTATTTAATATTACATTCTAATTATTATTCTCCCGAAGCGTGTGCGATTTTGAAGTGGGGTCACCATTTTGACCGCAGGGGTCATCCGTACGTGGTGACGTCACTGTTGGGACCCCACATCAACATCCGGTCTCGGACATGTGTTGATGTTTACACAATTTAGGAAATTGTTAGAGTAATTTTAGATAGTTTCTGCAGGAATTTCAATTTGATTTATTTATTTTTGTCTTTCTTTCTTTATTAGTATTATATAGGCGTATGGGACACTCACGGGTTGTGTCTTTGATTAAATTAAGTTTGAATTTAGTTTTAACAATCAGGTTAGCTTTGTAATTTTAATACACTAACGGGTTGTGTATTTTCTATTTACTGTTACTTAAATTTATTTTAATTTAACTTTCAAATACATCCAAGGTTAGGTGTTTTTTGTTTAGACTTGTTTATTTTTAGGATTGTATTGTTTAGTGGCAGCTGGGTACCCGGACAGTGGTACTTAATTCCTTGTTATTTAATTTTTCATTTACTTTCGTTTCATTGTATTATGGGGTGGGGCATTGGGATCATAAACTGTTCTCCAAATCTACAGGCAAAGCTGTTTGTAGGAGTGAGTTAGTATCCTTTCCCCAACCCCACAACAAGCAAAGTTGTTTATTGTTAAAAAAAAATCCCCACAAATTGGTGTTTGTTGTTGATTTCCCCTAATCTCCCACACCAGCCACCATGACCCATGAGATTAAAATTAATTTCGCCAAGGAGTCGGAATTACGGCAGTACCTATCGCATGTAGGGAAAATGGTATCCCAAAATATCGCGGCATTTAGGCGACAGGAGGGCAACATCTCGATGAGTAACATAGGCCATATTCAGAGATTATGCATTACTCCAGAGCTGTGCCGTCTCATCGACTTCGAACCTAACCCTATTTTGAGGGATATTCGAACGCCATAAAATATGGCGATGATGCCACGGGCGGTGCATCATCTAGAAGGTCCTCAAACCCGGGAGCCTTAAGGGGGGGGGGGGGGGGGGGGGGGCGGGTCCCTTGAAAATAATCATGGACGATGATACAAGGCAAAGGTCACCCAGACGTGTCTCCCCGGGACATGCTCCATGTATGCGCCGGCAGGTTTCGCCCCGGGACGTTTCCCCAGCACGGGATTCTCCAGTAAGGGGTTACCCAACACATGGTCCCCCGAGAAATGCGTCACCAAGGCGGGACACCCCAAGACGGGTACTCAAGGGGGATAGGAAAGAGACGGACCAAGAGTTTGTGGTCAGGATGTCCGGATTCCTAGATAATTAAGTGAAATACCAGTTACCCAGGAGGGGTGCTGACCGACCAGATGCTTACCAGAATGACCACAATGATTGAAGGCGAGGGCGTTCCACCGCAAGATCGCCACCAAGGACGCCGCGACCGACCCCACAGATACAATCATAACGAGTCAGATGGCTCTGGAGATGATTCCCGAAGGCGGGATAATCCATATCAAAATCTGCACCAAAGTCCAGGACGGACTCGACGAAGGCGTACGAGACTAGAAGTCGGTACAGGAGTGATTCAGCCGGGTCGTCCTCGGAGGAAGGCATAGAGGATGTATGAGAGGTAAAACGGTATGGTACCCCTGGAGGGGCGGGCAGGCGGGATGGTCAAGACCGATGTCAGCCACAATCTAAACTTAGAAATGGGAATAGCCTGGAGAACAGAGTGGCAGCCCTGGAGGAGAACATGAAGGCTTTGGGTACCCAATCCCAAAAAGCATCCGCCAAGTCGGATTCCCAGTTCACCCAGATGAACGCCAGGATGGATGATTTGCTAGCCCAACTAAGGACGCAGTCCAGAAGCCGGAGTAATTCACCCGGGGGAAACAATTGGAGCCGGATTAATTCTCCCAGAGGCAACAGTTTCAGCTGTAATAGCTCTTCCAATGGGGGGTGCTTCTAATGCGGAAAAACGGGCCATTTCAAGAGAGATTGCCCCCAACTCCATAAACAGGTCCAGTTCCAGGGGAATTCTCCAGTCAAACCCCAAGGGTTTGGAAACGCCGGCCAGTGTTTCGACCCAGTATTAACTGTCGGTCGGTCCCTAGAGGGTTTAACATGTTCACAATTGAGCATGGGGGAGGAGGGTGGGAACTCGGACAGGGCAGATAATAACCAGACCGCAGTCGAGTCTGAGGTTATGGTTATCAATCAGGTCAAGTCCAACTCCCTGTATCATATAACAATCCATGTGGCGGATACACTGGTAGATGCGGTTATTGACACTGCAGCGGAATCGACAACAATTTCCGATAAGGTGTTCCAAAACTTGCAGCCTAGACCACCAACCCTGTGTAAGATGAAATTTCTTAAAGCTGGCAGGGATATGTCAATGTCAGGGCAAAAGGTAGGCCCAGTGGACCTAAAGGTCGGTTCTATGGCCTCCAAAGAAATACTGAATGTGGCTCCGATAAAGTATGTTACTTGGGTTTGACTTCCTGGTCCGGCAAGGAGTGAAGTTGGAAATGAAGAATCACCTTCTTACCATAGGGGGGAGTACCATACCACTTCGTGTCGGGAATCTTGATTCCACACCAAGGGTATGTAGGGACAGTAGTCAAGAGGCGCGTCATTCCACCCAACTCTGTGGCGAGAGTAAAATGTCACCTCGATAAACCATTACCCTATTATTTCATCGAAGCCGATGAAAGTCCCAAACTGATGATCCCAAGGACGGTTCATCTAAGCGGGGATCAACCACGCATCTGTGTAGTGAACGTGACTGATAATTTCATGGTTATGAAAAAAGGTCAAGCTGTGGGGCCGCTATAGAAGCGGATAAACTCACAGATGTTAGCCCAGAGTTGGGCAGGACAACAAAGGAAGGGTCAAAAGCAGCCACATGTTCTCTGGAAAAAGAGGATATTCCGGAACATTTAGTAGATATGCTGGAGGCGTCCAAAGGCAATTCATCGGAAGAGGAGTGCAGTTAGTTGACGGAAGTCATCTGTAGCTTCCCTGATGCTTTTGCTTCCCACGTGTATGATCTTGGTTCTTTCAGCGAAATTGAGCATAAGATCGACACCAGGGATGCATCTCCACTTAAACAGAGAATGAGGCGTATCCCTATCCATTTCGCCAGGGAGGAAGAGGGAGAGCTCAATAAAATGTTGGAGGCAGGGGTGATCGAACCTTCCGTATCTGAGTGTGCCTCGGCTCCCGTCCTGGTGCGAAAACGGGACGGGTCCGTAAGATTCTGTATTGATTACAGGGCTCTCAACAACATCACGGTGAAGGACGTGTACCCCTTTCCGTTGGTCGAAGATTGCGTAGATACACTATCTGGAAACAGGTGGTTTTCTAAATAAGATGCAATCTGGGGTTATTGGCAGGTGAGCTTGGACCAAGGCGATCGTAGAAAAACAGCGTTCATAACAAAATACGGTCTGTTCGAGTTTGTGAAAATGCCTTATGGACGTTTTCCTGGGTTATTAACCTCGTTTTGATATTGTCGTGCTTGGCAGGAGTTTCGAGGACCACCTGGCGAACTTGACCGAAGTGTTGTTAAGATTTCGTCAGTATGGCCTCAGAAATGTGGTTTTTACCAGGAAAAAGTAGAATTCCTGGGAAGGCTGGTTAGCACTGACACCTTAGAAATGTCCAAGGGTGACATCGAGACTGTTCAGAACTGGCCAGTACCGAAATGCTCAAAAGATGTTGAGCGGTTCCTGGGGCTTGCAAATTATCATTAGGCGTTCATTAAAGACTTCGCCAATACCGCCCTACCCCTTTATAACGTTACCGGAAAGAGGTACTTTGTGAGGGGGGAGGAACAGCAGGAGTCGTTTGATGAATTAAAACGGAAATGTGTGTAGCCCCCGGTGCTGTCCCTGCCAAACCAAAACGAGGAATTCATTTTGGACACTGACGCCTCCGATCGAGCGATTGGAGGCGAATTGATCCAAATCCAGGGGGGTCAGGAAAAGGTGATAGCCTATGCGAGTTTATCTCCAGAGCAGAAGCGAGTTATGCTTTAAATCAAGGACAGAGGCGCTACTGCACTACGCGTGCGACTCACCAGACAATTCCGCCACTAGCTTCTGGAGAAACCCTTTAGGATTAAGACAGATCATAATAGTCTGACCTGGCTACTACGATTCAAAGAGCCGCAAAGACAGATATCACGATGGATGGAGGAGTTGAGTCAGTACAATATGACGTTGGAACACCGCAAGGGTACCTTCCCTACCAACGCTGACGCTCTGTCAAGAATGGAAAATAGGACAGAGACCAGTCATAACATACACGGCGTCCAGCCAGGGGAGCTTCCCTGTGGGGGATGCCGGTATTGCCAGAAAGCACATGATCAGTGGCAGAGTTCATTGAGAATGTGGACAATGTGGTGCCAATCTCAAAGGTGGCCCACCTGGAAACCGTGCAGGAGCCTGGGGTATCACGAACCCATGTGTGGGACCCGGGAGGGACCGAAGATGAGTTCCCGGTAACAGTGCAGGTATGTTCCATTGGACCCGTAGACGGGAGTCCAGGGTTACGGCAGGTTAACATTTGTAGAGTCGGGCACTGTCGTTTCGGATCTATAAGTCAAGGACGACTCCGTATCAACCATCCTCAAACGGGCAGGTCGAACGGTATAATCGAACCCTTATGGATGCTGTACGATGTTTTGTAGGGAAACGACAATCGAAATCTCCCACTGAGCGGGCGATAGCACAGAAGCTAGTGCAGAATCGCCTCATCTGAGTCCGGCACCGCTCTGTCATCTGAGTCCGGAGCCGAGGATTAGACTGCTCATCCAGGTCCTCTCCTTGCCGGAAACCCTGGTGCCATATGGACCCAGGGAAAGAAGAACTCGCCGAGGACCGAATAGGAGGCGGATAGGAGGGGAAAACAGGGTAGGAAGATCCCCCAGCCGAGGTCACCCTCTGGCCACTGGCGGGTAGTCTAGGGCAGGTCGTCGCCTGCCATCTCCGCTTCGGGCAATCACCACGCAGGTGTATGGCAGCTCTAGAGGTCGTGCCGAGCCAGAAGCCCCTCAATCCAGAGAGAGGAAGAACTGTCCTCGGACATGGATGGAAGAAGACGCCACGGATTTCAGGGGATCCCGGACCTTCGGGAACTCCAGTGTGCAAGATCAGTCCCGGAGGCCCGGGAACAAGCCCTGAACCAATCCCAGGCCAAAACGGAGAGGCACGCCAAAGTAGAGTGTCGGCGGATTCAGGGCTGTACGATCTCTGGATGCGGGAAGGAAACGACCTATCCGAATCTCCATCTAATCGAAGATCATGTCCCGGCCATCTTCGCGGACAAATCACGGACGTCAGATCCCTTAAGACGGGGAGATCTGGACGAGGACCTGGCGAACACCCGGTACACTTGCCTCGCCGTTATGGCACAGTGTATGCTTGGTCCACGCGACACATTACAGGAATCGTGTGATCATATCGATGGCCACAACCTCATCCGCCTGGGCTTGCAGATCACCGCGATCCAGGAAAATGCCATTGAGGAGATGTGTAAGGTACTGCACATCACGGTGCCGAACCGTTTCTGCCTGTCCCTAATCAACTCACCAGCGATCCTCGTACACTGGAGGTGTCTGACCGTGATCGCCAGCCACTATGGACAGTCTAAGGGGGGACCTATGCCCAACCAATACGCCAGACTGTCCATGCCTCCGCGGCACCTTCAGCTAGCTGCTCCAAGGGGAGGCTGAGGCCAGGAGCCAAGGCGTCCGTAAAGGACGTTCAGGAAGCTATGCCCATGGAGTCCGGGGACTATCTCGTCCAAGTTTCGGGAGGGTTGGTGGTGTATTGCGACCCTCCTACCTACCCCTCTGCAGAAGAAATCGGCGAGTTGGTCCAGGACGGATTCCGGGTATTGGTTGGAGTCCACCCTAAGATCATAGCGGCGCCACAGGAAATTGAGCACCTCACACGGCTCTTGACCCTACCTGCTGAATTAGGGGAGATCGGGATCGACCACATAGTTGACCAGCACGACCAGTGGCATTACCAGGAACGGCAGCTCAAGGCTTTGCTGACGTTATTGGACCAAGGCAAAGCGCTGGTGCTCCACATACGGGGAACCCGGACCGACTCTACAGGCCTAGAGGTCTACATGAGATGCTTGGATCTTCTGGAACATCGAGTGTGCAGTGACCAGAAGATTCAGGTTCACTGCTTCACGGGTCCAGGGAGTGTAGTCCGAGACTAATTGAACAAATAAAAGGGTGGTATTTACATGACGTCTTTGCAAGGATTCTAAAATGCAGAAATGAAAAGGTGAGTTTTGATGTCCCTCCTGAACTTGGCCAGGGTATTTGACTTTCTAATATGGTAAGCTATTACGCAACGTAGCCGAAACCCTCCCAAAGCATCTGTTTCCGTAGGACACAGTACGAGATTTTGGGACACACAAAACAGATTCTGAATCCGACCGCAGTGATCGTAACGGCTGATACAGGATAACAAGCTCCTGTATGTACTGGGGAGCTGTTCCATTCAGTGCCTTGTATGTGTACACCAGAATTTTGTACTGCGACCTGTATCGTACAGGCTAACCACTGCAACGAATAATGTTATGATGTGCTCTATCTTTCGAGTACGAGTAACTAGCCGTGCTGCAGTGTTCTGGACCCTAGTTAGTTTGTCAGATATACCACAGAGCAGGGCGTTACCATAATCCAACCGAGAGGTAACAAGTGAATGCACCAACATCTTGCATGCATCTGCAGTTATATACTGCCGCATACAGCCGATTTTCCTGATCTGGTTAGTAACAGGATTTGGCAATAGCGTTCAATTGTTTCTCCATGTTCAGTGAACTATCAAAGTACACCCTTAGGTTTTTAACAGCTGGAACAGTCTCAATAGTTCTGGCACCGACCTCGAGCACGAAAGCCATTGTTTGCTGACACTTTTGGGGAAAAGACGATTAGTTCCGTCTTAAACTTAAACTTAACAGTTTTTTAACTAAATATATCATCAGGGGCGGGTCCAACATTTCGTGATGAATTGTTGCACTATTTGTTCATGATCAATCTATTAATTTATGTCTATCAACATTGTGTTTAAAAACAAACTGAGGTTGTGAAGCCAAGTTGAATTGAAAATCACGAACTAGAGCGAGGCATATTTCTTTTCTTTTTCGAGTTTGAATTTCACGTATAATTTGAAGCTAACAAGGAGTGGAGATTACGGAACATGTTTCTTTTCTGAAAAAAAATGCATAAAATATAAATCAATCTTTGTGCTTGAGCTTAGGACTATTACTTCAAGCGACAACTGTCAGGATTGGGGAAGCTGTTTAATTATTTGTAAAGATATTGTTGTGAGCCGAGTAATTGGATATATTGTGCGATTACTCTGATAGTCTGCCGTCATGTATCGGCGGCCACAGGGAGCAATACAGGACTGGATCCGTATGATGTCTGTACTGTCGGGGTCTCAGGTAATTCTAAAATATTGGTCCGAATGAGTTCCAAGGGACAGCCTCGAGGATCTCCGACCACACTTCCGGTAGCCGGACTCCTCGGCCGTTATCCAACCCGAGCAGCTTAGACGGTTTATCACACTCTTCACCGTTAACTAAAAGCGGTCAACAGGTTATAAAAGTCAATGCATTTTCTCCGAAGTATTTACATAAAACTTAACGTTGTATACAAGAAACAAACAGAGCAGCCAACCAGCAACAGCACGAAATACACACACATGAAAGTTTAGTTTATCAATACATGTGTATAAAAATACATAGTTTTTCACAGGTTATATAAACCTCTGGCATTACAGTATATGATACTTCCCCGACTGGCATTCCAATGAACTCTGCAACACGCCCTATTATATATATGGGGATAACCTGTAGGGGTGACCCTAATCCCGACCACACTGCCAGTATCCGGATTCCTCGGCCATCACCAGGCCCACGCAGCGTAGACGGTTTGCCACATTATTGTAAAATCTTACTTTAATCGTTACTGAATGGAGTAGGCAAATAGTGTATCTGAACGGTATACTTTTTCATATATTATAATACGCATTAGAGTGGACAACAATAGAATTAAGATGGCTTTCTTGCCTACGTTAACATTTTCATAGACCCTCCCTACGCACGGACTTTTATAAAAATCTTTATTCGAAACCATGCAGGGCCTGACTTGCATTTTGTCAAATAAATGCATGTTACTTCCTTTTGAAGCTCCATAACATTTCTCTCACTGTATTTTATTACATTAAAATGATACCAAGTTTGTATAAGTCGGTAAGATAGTTTAGTTGACAGTGATTAAAAACTGACTAGATATTCATATTTTTCCTGTTGAAATTGCTAATGTATGTTATTTCAAACAACATTTTTTTAAAGTTCCACAGAGTGTCTCATTGAAATAGTTAATCGAAATTTATTTTGATTATCTGACTATCAATCATCAAAAAAATATTAAAATTAAACACCAGGAAAAAGTTTCCTTTCTGTTGAGTCTCTGGAACACAAGCTTGCATTTATCTAAATCTAGGTCACAGATGCAAATTTTAAACCATAATGTTTTACTGTCATTATATGCACAACTTGTATACCTATCTATACCTATTAGTTTGACAAAAACAAATGTAATATAGTACTGTATGAATGCATGCCAAATTTCATGAAGTTGGGGGTGGGGGTGGTTAGGGTAATATACTGTACAGATATTTCCCATCGTCCCATAGCTAAATTGGGAAGGGAGGCCAATATATAAATAATCAGCGCACTAGCTAGACTGGGACACAGACCAAAGACCTTCAAAAGACTAGTTTGACTCTCTACCAAATGGATTATCGCAGACGATTTCCGATATCAGCAAACAACTGATTTCTTAAAATTAGACACACGTTTACAAGATACATGTAGTTCTATTGAAGTTTGCTTTGAAGCATTTCCCAGAAGGTATCTTATACAAGCAGTATGTGCACACATTCCAACAGTTCGCTTACCAGTGGGACAAGTACAGTAATAGTCTTTGATAGGATCTTTGGAACCTGCAACATCATTCTGAATCTAGACATTGTATTTTGTTTGTGATTTATGTCTAGAATGAATCTGGGCAAACCAGTTGAATGTTGATGCAGCCACACCTCAAAGTTATCTGAGGAAGTAAAATGTTCCACCATATATCCTGCTGCTTGCTTGAGCTGGTAAGTGCCACAGGGTGGTTTCCAAATACTGTAATCAAGGTCAGGAAATGAAATGCACACCCAATCTTACTTCTGCCAGTGTTCCTTTACCCTCTGTGCTGGTGTATTTTCAACTTTCGTAGTGTTTTTAATTTTTTTCAGCCAGACGATGATATTTTTCGTCACGCTCAGCACTTCATACATGCACATACATTAGACCACCGATACCATTCAAACAGGCAGTCAATATTCACACCCATTCTGAGATAATTTTCATGAAATAGCATGCAAGAGATCATTTGCTCCTTGAAAAAACGCCACTTCTTTAAACGACCATGATAACTTTCAACCACCCGCCTGATTTCAACTAAGAGAGCATTGGATATCTCTGAAATGAAATAAGGAAGACAGGCCAAGTTTGGAGGATAGCTTGCAAGGCAGCGAGACAGCAGTTATGTTTTCAGTCAACGAGATTTTTGTCAATACTGGAGTGGTAGGTAAATACTGGGGTATATAAAGCATGACATCAAAAGGTGGCATCCTCGAAGGATGTCCTCTAGGTCCATTTTCAGTCAGTCTGTGTTAGTGGGTTAGGTATTGAAGTAATAATTACCTTCTGTCTTGGTCTTGCAAGCCGTCACATGGTTGACTACATCATAATGTCGCTGGACAGGTCAGGTCAAGTAATATAGCTCACAATACTAGAAAATATGTATCTGGCACGGTACCCAACAACATGCGAGGTCACCGAGAAACTGTCACTACTATAAGTAGAGCACACTGTAGTAATAAAGGGTTACAATATTGCAGAGCACAATAAGCCGTCCGTACAATTAGAGTCCTGGAAGGAAGAGAGTTGGGGTCAAGGAATACTCACTCAAGCAGCACGGGGTCTCTGGCGTCTTCCTCCCGGTTGAAGCCCGGATGACGTAATGTAAACAGACCCTCGACACTACAGTATGTAAGACAGGCTGGTAGACTATGCTCCTGGTTCTCAATTTAAATACAAATTTTCACTAATGTAAACAATACCCTAAAACTATTATTAACGACTTACGAAGATGAGACATCTATGAGTGCCTATAAATTATAGACTTTGAATGTTCAAGTGTGATTGTTTTGGTCGATATTTCTAATGGAGTGTGTTCATGGGAAGCCAGTTGATTTTTTATATTACTGACTTAAAACATACAAAATATAAATTTATGAAATGCTTAGTGTCTCCACAGTATTAATTTGAAACATCTAAAAAAATCAATCCTGATTTTGTGTACTTATGACATCAAATATAAGGGTACACGATAATCACCAAAACAGGCCCTTCCTGATTTTCTTTACAGACTGGAAAATAATGACATCGGTTTCTGAAGTGATTTCACCTGAACATTAAAATGGCAACGTTTGAATAAAATCCATGCGTGGGCAGATTAAGAACCCCTTCTTGGCTTATTTCACACAAATATACTTGTATGTTAGCAAAAGAAATTAATTATGAAGTGGCCATGGGGTAGAGCCGTTCTCATTTTCTTATTTCGATTTCAGCCGACATTTAAAGCAATATTCATTAAAACGAAAATAAACTGTCCTTGTCACTGAATCGGTTGTATACGTACACATGTGATATACTTTCGGGATTATGAAAAAATTAAGTTGAATGGAAGTAGTTGCGTCCATGTCTGCGTGCTCTTATACTACATCAAACTGAGATCGAAAGTTGCTTGGTAAACCTTTCTCTTTTATACGTTGGTGTGTGGATATTCAACGTTACACGGGATATCAAGTAGGAGGAAGTGACAAGCGATTTGTCAGCAGATTTCAGAACATTGCAAATATATAACTCTGAAAAGACGCAACAACATTAAACTTACCCTAACGCAATTCCTATTTACGTAATACCTATTGATTTTGTTTTAAATCAAGTAATATATGGATGTTTCATTCTGTGTAGCCGCTGAACTATATGCGTATCTTATTTACGTCCTTGTCATATCGGCATCGTCCCCCGATGTCAATGTTTACGTAAATAATGATGTGACTTCGTTCTGTATTCATCCTAAATTGGTATATTAAGTATGTAGTGCATGCCAATAATCACACTGTCATACGTGGCCGTTAACACAAATCAGAAATATGTAGGAGGGGTAGTTCCTGAACCCTTGCTACTGTTGTAGGGACCAGTAACCCAAACCTGTGACTATGACGTCACAAGTACCACAAATAATGTTCTCACCAGTAAGCAGCAGTCACCTTTGACTGTCTATATCTAAGTAGCAGGACACTTCTGAACGCTCTTAGATGGATATCTCGGATTTAGTAAAGTGTGCTACAAGTTTCGCTTATTTTTACAAACAAATTAAACCAAATTGGCCAAAATGCTTTAATTACCTTTGCTGTTAAGTTGATGCGACACCCAAACAATATGATAACAATATGAAACGCTAGCTTGCAAATGATATTAACAGCCCCCGTCGAATCAATAGTATTTTTCATCTCTCACATAAACAATCTTTATATACTGTTCGAACGCTATTGGCCATAGTTTATTGCCAAGCCATGTCATGCACAGCCATTCAATCAAAATATACCACGTATTTAACTCAACGGGGACGCCGATTGTATAGGATATAGAACAGCATCAATGATATAGGTAGGCATTGTCTTCATGCGCTGAAACATTGCAGAAGACAAACCATGGATGAACACCAAGCGTGGAGTACAATACTACTTCTGTTAGTATGTTCCAACTTACAGTGTGGCTGGACAGGTACGTTCCTTTTAAACACTAACAACTAACTGTTAACAAAACTTTATTTATCTAATATTTGTTTACTTACTGATAAAAACGCTAAATTTCGATTTATCATTTCTTGCCTGTAATATTGTCTTTCAGAAAAAAAAGTTCCCAAGCGAGTGATGGTTGGTTATCATGTATATCGTATTTGAGTTCGTTAATTTACAATTTGAAAATTAATCAACGTTAGAGATAAACTTAATACTAAAAAGTAATTAACCATCACAAATTTGAAAACCTTTTCCACGACGTTCAGGTATCATATATAGAAAATCATTGGGAACACATTTTTCTTATTTCCGACCGGGGAAGCAATTGCCATATATTATAGTATCATAATGAAAGATGACGTCACAACGCAATGTTGCATGACGTCATAATTAGAAGAATGACTAAATCAATTATGTCTGGGATATTACCCAAAAGATGATAACCAAAAATGTTTCGCAACTCCTAGCATGTTTAGCCAATGATTCAGGAGTGAGGAAACCTTTGGAAAATGAAAAAGAAATCCATTACAAAAGGCATTTGAAGAATTATTTATTGATTGCATGTACTGTAATAACATCTAATAAAGCAGAACAAATGAAGACGTGTAAAATAGATTCTACCTTCGTCCAAATGCAACTACGTTATTAAGGGTATTGCTGCATCAAACCAATACCTGATTTACTAAATTCGCCTGGTATAACGAAAATGTGAGTTTATTCAATGGTGTGCCGCAAGTCAGTACGTCGTTATCGTTTTCCATGAGATAATAGTTTGGTTTGGTTAAATTTGTTTAACGTCCTATTAGCAGCTTCGGTCATTTAATGACGTGTCTCCGTGTGTGTTGCGTATGTGTGCATGTGTGCTGGATGCAGGGCACGTTGGTGTGTAATTGCCTCCTTGTGACAGCATTATAAAATCTCATTGAAATTCCATACCAAAGGAACCCGGCACATCAATCCGCCCGGTCACACAATACTGACAATGGGTGAACCAGTTGCCATTACCGTAAATGCTGAAGGTTAAGCAGGGAAATTAAAACAACCATTTTAAAGTAGTTCGGGGGATAAAAATGAAATTTGGAAGTTCCTTACGAAAATGTTAAACACAAAACTACATGAACACTTGGAGAAGCTTGAGACTAAGAGAGAGTCCAATTATATCATAGTTTCCGTTAAAACTTGACATTGTGCTCTTTATTACACTCATTTGGATGTTCATGACTAAAAGCAACCACGCCTTTTTCGCATCGGATCTGTGATACTCGTGATCTGGAGTTCTTTATCATGATCTTTATCAAGATTTGTCCGTAAGTGGTCCATGTCTGTAATTTCTGCTTCCGCTTCAACTGTCTGTCGTGGTATGACAAGGAGTCTTGGACTTTTGTTAGGTTCTCATTTACGGATATGTTCTTGAAAGCTGGTTTCCGAAACTGTTTACAAGATTCTGAGAGTTAAAATCTACCCACTGTTGACTTGAGGCGAACTATAATTTGGCAAGACACTCCCGCTATTAATGTGACAACGCTAGACCACGTCAGTCAACGCAAGGTCAGTCTGAAACTCGTGTCCCACCCTCTCAACCCGCTGCTACTCCCCAAACTTCATTTTTACCCCGGAGTTACTTCACAATGTTGACGCCCATTCTGGCCACCATGGTTTCTAGACTAATACTCGAGTGTATGAAGCCACATGTAGAAGCAGCGGTACAATCTGCATTGTGGGCCAATAACTGATTGAAGACGGTGTTAGGACATTCAAGTAAAGGAAGCTTTAGCTTTATTCCGGAATGAAATTCAGATACAGGCATCTCCCATCGAATCTCTGAAAATAACTGTTAATTCCCTACAGGAGAAACTAGAAGAACAAAAACAATACTCTAGGCGTACCACGCTCAAATTCCACATTATATCCGCACTAGTTTTGGGACTCTTACCGAGCAATTCGACTTTTGTGGGGAAATTAGAGTTGCTATAACCAAAAAGGATCTTTCTCGCAGCCACACCCTCAGCAAAGTATGCAACAACGAGGTTACAGTAATAGCGCGTTTTTAGCTCACCTGCTTAAAGGGCAAGTGAGCTTATGTCATGGCGCGGCGTCTGTCGTCCGTCCGGCGTCCGTCGACAACTTGTACTTTAAATGACTTCTCCTGAAGAATGGACAGGCCTGGAGTCATGCTATTTGGCCTTGACCTACTTTTAAGGTTATAGGGGTCAAATGTGTCAAACACTTCAAACGACTTTTGAAGAATTAAAAGATATAGAATCATAATTTTTTGCTTGTGAACCCGTGGTATAAAGCCCGACACATTTTGAGAACGAAAATGACCTTGATCTACTTTCAAGGTCACAGGGGTCAAATTTGTCAAACACTTTAAACGACTTCTAAAAAATCTGAAAGCATAGAATTACAATATTTGTCTGGTAGCTTCATGGGATGTAGTCCCTGCAGGTAGGGTGTAAGAATTGTTCCTGCTGTCTCCATTGCATGATCGTAAGAGGCGACTGAATTTAGGATCTTATCTTTTCTCTTCTTTCAAAACAACTGTTTCTTCCTAATGTCTCTCGTGACAATGCCCCACTTTTGGCTTTTAGTTGAGCGTTCGCTCCTGTGAGGAAGGCTTTGGGTTATGTCCCCTGGCCGATACATTCATGTACCAGAGTCTGTAAAAATGGTAGTTTCTACTCCGCTTAACGCTCAGCAATTGAGGAGTTGGACGACTGGTTCGCCCGTTGTCAGTATAATTTGACTGGGTGAGGTGCCCTGCATTGTGTCTTTGGCAGTATGTTTCAATGAGGTAGCACTAAATAGTCGGCATCAGTTTCGCGCTATCACATGGAGACAAACACAAACATATCGCAGCCTCCCAAAATACACACACATACACTACACGCATGCATCTTGCACGCAGGGGAGGCCGTCCTTAAATGACCTTAGCTGTTAATAGGACGTTAAACAAAATTAAACCAAACCAAACCAAACTATCATAGCAATCTTCAAAATCCATAACAGTTGAACCCAAGGGTTGAAAGTCAAACAAGGTCATTAAATTTGTTTTTGTCCTTTCATCCCAGAATGAAACATACCAAATATCGACACCCTAGACATTTTGGTTTGTGAGATTTGTTTTTGTTTCCACAATTGACAAGATGTGACCCTGGAAGGTCAAGATTATTCAGATGGAAACACTTAATAGTTATTCATCTCAACATGCTACTGGTCACATATCACCACGTTTTCCATTTAGGTTATTCATAAGTCGTTTAAATGTTTTAACTAACTTGTCCTTTGTGACAGTGAATGTGATTCAAGGTCATTCTTTTGATCAAACGTGGTAGCCTTTCACACCAACATGATTAAAGGCTTTATTTCATCACTCTAACCATTTTGGTTATTCATAAATGGTTATTCAGATGTTGTAGTTATAAGGTTTTTTTCAAACCTATCTTTAATGCAGTGAAGATAAACGAAATATTATATCCTCACAAGTAAATACTTATTACATTATATTCTCGGCGTAGATTTTCAGTTTCAAGTTTAGATGAAGTGACGGCATAGTACATGTAAGTGGTTGTTTTGTCTACTTTTGCAGCATACATTATTGTTTTACATAACTACACAATCAATATCATTTTTGTCTGGAAATCTTACCAGATAATACTAGCAACGGCAAAATTGCAGTGAAAACCCATTCAAAATGGCGCTCTCTATTTTCTGGTGTAGCAATATTTGCGTAGCAAAATGTGAAAAAAATGTAAGAAATAGAAAATTTCATGGTTTTCCCGTTCAATACGATACATTTATTAAACTTGTTTAAAACGAATATGTGATAACAACCAAAAAACCAGCGTCGTAGCAGTCTCGAGAAGTAATAACTATTATTCAAAGAGGCGGGGGGCTACGATTGACGCTCTAACCTAGAAGATGGTTGATATTTTATCCAAAATAGTCAAATTGGTACATTGTCAAAAGAATTATTTGCAAAAATCACTGCAGTTTTGACAAAAGGTATAAATGATATTTTATGATAATCATCTTATGTCCCGGCTTCTCTCTCTCAGAAGATGACGTTATTACCAAATCGTTGACATTGAGGCCTAAACGTGCGGTTAAAACTGTAGATATTGAGCGTGAACGGAATATTCTGAACAACACAATTAATGTCATTTACAATTTATATAATTATAATTAAACAGATTCAAGTATGCAAGATCCGTTCCCTCGTGGTTGATGGACTGTCAGTCGTTTTCATAAAAAGGTTTGGTATCCAGCAGCTTTGCTGCATTTTCTTGGTTATTCAGATGTTGTCGTTATGATTTTTCTTTTAAATATGTGACCCCTTCGACTTTTAATATTTGTCAAGGTCATTCATTTGAACAAACAATGTAGACCTTTATACCAGCATTGTCCTGGCGAAACTTTGGTCATTCAGAAGAAGTTGTTTAAAAGTTTTATAAGACAATTGACCCCAGTGAGTTTATTATGGGTGCAGCATACCATTGTCCAAATATTACCAACCAGGACCCTTTGGTCATTCAGAAGAAGTAAAAGGTTGACGCCGGACTGACGGACGGACGCTTTGCCAAGGCAAACGCTCATTAGTCCCTTTGGGCCAGGTGAGCTTTATCATGAACATTAAATATATAGCATCAATTTGTTAGATATCACCACCATGCCAATTTTGGGTATTGAAATGAGATATTTTCAAAGACAACATGTGATCTTCGAAATGAGTCAAGGTTGTTCACCTGAAAATGAATCCATGCCGGGACACACCAAAGTCTTTAACACACATGCACGCTTACAAAACACACATGCAGGCACGTCCTTAAATGACCTTAGTTGTATGACGTTAAACAAAATATAACCAAACAAAAGTCTTAAATAAATGTAACTGTTTTTCCTTGTTTAACGTTCCGTATTTTTGATAATGACAACAACTAGTTCAACCGTTGTAAGTATAATTAGACCGGCCGGAATGTTGTGCTTAGTGTCTTTGGCATGGAATTTCAGTAAGATTGCACTGTAAAAACACATCAGATACGCGCTATAATAAGGAAATACACATGAACGCATGCATAACACACATGGCGGCGTGTCATTAAGTAACCTAAGTAACGTCAACTCCTGTACAATCAACGTTCCTTGCGGATATCTTTTCTAGAGAGACTCCGAGTAAGGTTAATATGACTAAGAAAACTGCAGCACGAGCGGGCGACACGATGTTATAATGATGATATACAATCAAACAGGCTGTTAAAAAAATGTTGCAGTATAATACGAGTAAAAAGTAAATTGTGGATGCCTCACGTAGTGTAATGAATAATATTTATTTGACAACTGATGGCAATTTGAAAAACTTCCTTGCAAATAATATAATAA
The DNA here is from genome assembly GCF_002113885.1 of Mizuhopecten yessoensis. Classification (NCBI taxonomy): domain Eukaryota; kingdom Metazoa; phylum Mollusca; class Bivalvia; order Pectinida; family Pectinidae; genus Mizuhopecten; species Mizuhopecten yessoensis. The sequence goes on from NW_018408917.1 coordinate 375,596, forward strand.
AGAACCCCAATCTTCAATATTTTATGCACTAATTTGATCGATATTATCAGACTGACAGTGTCGTGCAACGACTCCCGTGAAAGAAGGCTATGCATGATTCAACTTGGTAATTACTTCTGGCTTGTAGATTTTAAACAGTATACTATTTATTCAACCAAGAAGGGCATCGATAATGATTCAATTAGGCTTTAGATCATTATCCAAATTGCGGTGAATTATTAATATTGAATTATAAAAGAGAAACGTCAACTTGAATATTGAAAGTGGATATGATGACTCAAATATACATGCGGCGAAACATTGCAGAAGACAAAACATAGATAATTACAACTTAATTTGTCTTGCCTGTAATTGTCTAAAAGAGTAAAAGAGTTCTCCAGTGAGTGATGGTTGGTTATTATGTATATCTTATTCGAGTTGGTTAAAATTCAAATTAATGAAAGTTAGATAAACATAATTCACAAAAGTAATCAACCATTACAAGTTTGAGAACCGTTTTCCCAACGACGTTCAGGAAATATATCTTAAAAATCATTGTTCACTTGGGAAACATTATTTCTGTTGCTGACCGGGGAAGCATTTGCCATAAACTATGACGTCACAATAAGATGACGTCGCAAAGTATTGTTACTTGACATTTTAATTAGAAGATTTGCCACAGAGATAATGTCAAAGGTGTTAACCACTAGTGGGTAACCAAACATGTTTATCAACATCTTCCAAAGAGTCGGGAAAGACGAAACCCTTAGTGATTGTGGGAGGAAATCAAAAGAAATCCATTACGAAAGAATTATTTTATTTACGACTACGAAATAATACTAAATTTCAAATTTCACTTGTCACACAACATCGGTGACGTAGAGTATTTCTACAGGTCATATGAAGACGGCAACTCAATTAACTGTAAAACATTTCACTACAGAATGCACTGATATCGCTGATTCATGTTCAGCATTCACGGTTATCGAAACAACTCGTTTGCTTATTTTTAGTAGCAGGTGAACAGCTGGAAAACTGCGCCATTAACTGTAAAACATTTCACTACAGAATGCACTGATATCGCTGATTCATGTTCAGCATTCACGGTTATCGAAACAACTCGTTTACTTATTTTTAGTAGCAGGTAACCAGCTGGAAAACTGCGCCAAGTGCTTTCGACAAGTTCCAATAGCACTCTCAAGTCGGCAGCATACAGCTGCAAGGAGGCAAATACATCAACAAACATTGTACCGCCTCCAGCGCTCTAACGGAAGGGCATCTTTAAATTACCTAAGCTGGAAGAAGACGCTTACCAAATAATACAAAAAATAACAAATGTGTCGCAATGCCAAATCCATAAGACTCGACAATTGGAAAAGTGGTAAGGATTAATTCCTAAAGTTGTTTTAACAATATATGATTAAAATATCTAAAATTTTATCGGAAAATACAATAATTATTCATTCAAGTTTTTAACAGGTTATGTTATTTTTGTGTGTTTGTTGCGTTAAGAAGGATAGGAGCTACGTTACCACACATTCAAATATCATCAATCTTTTAGAACAAACCTTCATTGACAGAGTTGTTGAACACAACGTCGGCATCCTCAATTAAAGGGACTATTTCCAGCTATGTTAAAATTACATAGGAGCCTGGCCCCTCCAAACCTTTGTTTCAAAAGAGCTACGAGATTTATGCTGCTGTCTTAACTCTTTTCAATACTTATACATCTGATGTTATAACTTTGAATCAATCGACTAATTACTGAGCTGATTAATCAACCTAATTACAGCATGGGGGTCGAAAAATGGAATATCAGCCTGAAAGTATTTTTCTGGAAAATAATGATATTTTTCGCATCGTAATACACAGGATAGAACATTATTTACTTTCATGAAGTGCTTTAATAATATATTGATCATCCAGAATGTGAGCTTAATCGAACATTTTGTGAACATTTTAATGTAAAACTTGTATACCAACATTTTTCATAGTATGAAGAAGTGGTGTTATTTCAAATATGTATGCAAACATTCAGTCAAAGATAAGTAGTTGAAAGTATTTATTTTGCATAACAAAGTACCCTGTGTACTCAAAACGGTGAGGGCATAATATACCTCCCTGGCGTCCACCAAAAAGCAATGCACCTGATTACAGTAATGAAATTCGATGCAAGCCTATAATAAAAAAATCAAATAAAAAAAATAACAAATCTTCATCACTCATTTTTACGGTAATTTCAGGGGATATTTCATACTCATTGGTTAATATTCATCTCATAATGTTAGTAAATGTGTTGGTGAAGGTCGCCATCACATCTTCGCGAAATCTCTTACATGTAAAGGTACACAAAATGCAAAACAAATTCCATAATAAAACTGGCTTTTGAATATACTGCCTTAAAGTGGCATATATTGCTCAAATGAAGAAGATAGTATTTGTTCGAAGTGCTACATAAGGTATCTGCGCAAAAAGATTCTGAAACAGAACGTTTTGAAGATGAAAATACTAAAAGGTTTTCCTCTCTTAACTATCATGGACCTGTTTTACTGGTCCTGTTCACATAAAAGATGTTGTCTTTGTTTCAACAATTTTAGTTCAAAGGGAAGCAAATCCACAACTCTACAAAAACGTGCCAGACATCATTTAATTTTCCGACACAAATTGTGGTGTTCTGCCTCATCACGTGTATTCTCATTTCGTCTTATTGGCAATGACCTGAACCCTTGTACACAGATTATACTATAAGGAAGAGAGTATTTGAATTCTTAAATATGAAGTAGGTCATCTGAATTAATTGATGAAGTGGCGTACATCTTAATAAAGAATCAATCAGCCTTTACTCAAGTTTTGTCTCTTGAATGAACCTGACTGCAAAGCTTGGACAGGTTGTTTCTCAAACTCCATTCATACTTTGTCACTTTTCTTTCTTCTTCAGTATAGACCAAAACTACACAAAATGGTCTTTTACTGTTTTGGGTTATGATGAAAACTGATATATCTTGTAAGTGTTCCGCTCTTTTTGGCATTTCCCTGCCTGTTATTTCAAAAACCTTTTTATTCTGTAGTACAAGCATTGAATAAATCTAGAGTTCCTGTGTTCCTTGATCCTTACCATTTAAGTAGGGTATATATACTTTCACACAACACTTTATTGTCAGAAACATTCTTTGGAGATAAAGTGATTGCCTTAATAGATGGTACATATATTTATATTAAAAAAAGTGATGACCATAAGCTTCAGATAATGTCTTACGGTGGCCAGAAGGAGCGTAACTATATTATCTTAAATTCACAGTAGGACCATTCTCTGGAAAAATGATGCAAGCTTTTCAAATAAAAATCATGAACAAGCTCACATGGTTGGTGCAAGACGACAATGTAGTCGTTGATCGTCGCTTTAGAAATGTACTGCCAATGTTAAGAGGCATCTGGTATTAATACTAGTATGCCCTCATATCTTAAGACTGGTCAGAGCCAACACTCTGATATACAGGCTAACATTGATAGAACAGTTACTAAATCCTGATGGATAGTATCATGGCCATCTTAAGCATTGGGTACATTTTAGAACTCAATATATAACAAATTGCTTCATTGATATAATTGAGGAACTGCTAAAGATTGTGACTGCATGTCTCGATTGGATATTGAGACCAATTTATCAAAGATCACCGGAAACTGACAGAAAAGACAGCGAACATGCACATCAAAAGAAGTTTCTACTTACAAAAACAAACTGTTTGGCTAAGAGGGTGAAAACAACTAGCTCTCTCCAAGAAAGCAAAGTTAGAATTAGTAAAGATTATGAAATATGGGTGTATCAGCACTCTCAAGACCTCATTCGTTGTCAGATTTGTTCCAAACACAAAAGCATGACTGAATATAATGTCTGGATTCAGTACACGACACTTAATGATAATAATCCAATAAAAGATCACTACTGCCAATGCCAAGTTGGTCAAGGAATTATTGGAATGTGTGCTCCTACATCAAGTATATTTTATTATCTTCGGCGGCAGTATATTTCAGCGAGGTAGCACTATAAAGTCGGCATCAGTTCCGCGGTATCACATGGAGACAAACACGAACATATCGCAGCCTCCCAAAATACACACACATACACTACACGCATGCATCTTGCACGCAGGGGAGGCCGTCCTTAAATGACCTTAGCTGTTAATAGGACGTTAAACAAAATTAAACCAAACCAAACTAAACTATCATAGCAATCTTCAAAATCCATAACATTTGAACCTAAGGGTTAAAGCGTTCCGACAAAGCTTGAAATCAATTGTTTTCTTGTGAATCTAGAATCACCAGTTTGAAAACAAACTCAAAGCATCTTTTTTCCAAGTCTGCTATTCGAACACATTTCATACTCTTGCATCTTGCAAAACATCATCTGTAAATGTCATCAGCTGTTAATTTGGCGTCTAGCTTTAATATGTATATGAAAACAAAGTAACACACCAACACACAATCTCTGAATTCCATTGATAGTTGTCTATGAATCTGACAACTGATTGGTTAGTAAAATTAATGTTTTGGTGGCCATCTTGAAAAGGAATCAAACATTGAATCTTTTCCAAACATCTTCTGTTGATTAAATACTCATTCCATCCAAACTAGAACAATTCTTTTCTTCTTTTCTGTCAGTTTTCAATCCTAATGATTAGACTATACATATAGTCATGGATTTTGATTTATAGATCACATAGTCGTTTGATCCCTTCTTTGAATATGCTCCACCATATATTTTGGATTGATATTTTTGTCACTGGTAGTTCAGGACCTAGTCCATCTATAACCAAAATATCTTTGGTATACTAAAGTAATATGATACTTTTAATCTAAGATGAACATATTTGATGGCTTCTGGCTTTTGAATTGTCTGTACATATCTGATAACTAACCAAAGCAAGGGATTTTTATATGTATACTGTAGTATATGATCCCTAGTTTTGGTTGCATCATAAATGATCCTTCAGTGCATTGTTAGTTCGATAATATTCGTCTTTTGGGGAAAACTCTCAGCTTTTTGGGAATTTCAGTTTTATGCTTCTACGAAAAGCAAACCAAGTACTCATTTGAATTTTAATGGGTAATTTTGTTGTGATAAGGTTTAGGTCTACACTTCACCATTATGGAACCCGCCTCCCCTTTGGCTATGGGCTGTTAAACAATTCAAAACGTAAAATCAATTTGGCACTTCGATTCATTAGTTTCATCCACAAGTTGCCAAGTAAAAGGACGTCATCGTATTGACCGACTGCATATTGAATTAGTGTAAATCAATCATTGGTTTTTTTTTTTTATTGTTTCACGGTCCATTGACAGTGCAAGCCATTTAGGGCCAACAACACGTTAAAAAAGCCAATTATAAAAATGAATACATGGAACTAAAACAAAACTTTAGCAGTGTCCACGTGTTCAATTGTAAAAATATATCAACAGGGAACGTATTGGTGGCAAATTATATCAGATCTGATCATAACGATCAATTGAGTGTAAATAATCACATATTGATTGAACAGAAATACACTTTTCGTACACGATACATTATAGAATCTGTCAAGCTTTTGTTTGAAACAGCGCATTCAACCATAAAATGTTTGACTGTAAATAGATGATCACATGCATGACAATAAGGTTGCATTTCTTTACGTAAAATGTAACTGTGCGATGTAGTTATGGCCTATGCGCAGTCGGGAGAGGACAACTGCCTCTATAGTTTGCTCTTCTTGTTGCAAATGAACCGAAATCTTGTTGAATTACGAATAATTTGTTGTTATTTTTTTCAAACTTTTTATTTTGCCAATTGATTTAAAACAATTTGTGATTAAAGGTTTGAAACAGCTACACGGTATTTCAATATATATTGGATGTAGGTTAAGAGCTGATTTGGCAAATCTATCTATCTCCTTTCTCATTTTCACAATATTATTACGACATTGCCGGGTATTCATATGATTATCAGGTTTCAGAACACTAAAATCCTGTTACGAAGAGCAATGTTTTGAATGAGAAAATTGTTATAAGTTCCGAATTTTAATTCTAAGCAGTGACTCCGAGCAGATAATTGCATTTTTTAAATTCATCCTTTTCAATTTCATCCAAAGCCAGACCAACGGCAGTTGCCTCAGCTGTAAAAAGATGCATTATCGGGTAAACGGCAAGAAGAAGATATGTTACCGACAACACATGCTGTTGCAACTTTCTCTACAACGTTAGAGCCGCCAGTATATAGAAATGCATGTGAAACAATTGGTAAAATGTACTATGAAAAAGAGCTCTTGATTAAACCAGGATAGTACAAGATTTTCTATATGATTGTGCAAGTCTTAATTTAATTCAGGAAGCCGAACTGTCCATTGTGGAATATCAGCAATTTTTATTAATGAAGGGTTTAAATCTAATTTTTCCAGTTATTTTTTAAGCCGTACGCCCAAAGATGGAATCAATTTCTCATTTTGTTCGACAATGCGTGTATAAGTTGGATAAAATACTGATTAGAAAGCTGGATTTTCTGGATTTTATTTTAACTGGTAAACAAACTGTTGACATAATTTTGTTCTTCTTTCACCGAAAGACAGTTCATTTGCTGTGACACAGAGAAATGTTTTCATATTTTAATAAGAACATATTGGGAAATCTTTTTTTGCAATTTCCAATAAATACTGAACAATCGATTGTGTCACTCAAGGTTCACATTGAATTTTAAGTGCCATCCATGTTCTAGAACCTTTGTATGTTTTATTATAAAATTAACATTAAAAATTGATTGATAATGGAGATTTGTGAATTGCATTTTGCAACAGGTTTTCATTTGTACGTTCGGGGAAAAGAATAAATCTGCTGTATCCCACTATTAATTTTTTTTTGGGGGGGGGGGGGGGGGGCGCTAGGAAACAAAAGGTAGTCAACAGTATGAAGAAAATCAAAGATCCAAAGAATTTCGATGGGTGCAACAAATTTATTTTTGCCGCTTTTGTGCCACCTTATAGAGGTCAAATCCTCGAATCTGCAGGTGTTTCCACCCTAAAGTCAGCATCAGATCTAGCATCTGTCTCCAAAACACATACACACAAGCACGCATACAATACACGTAGGGATGCAGAACTTTGGGTGGTGTTTTCCTTGTTTATGAAATAAATCAAGAATGTACATGTTGTATCCTACTGCATGTGTATTGTAAAATGCGACTTATGTGGGGCCTCAGAGCAATTTCGGTTTTTGAAGAGACTAAAATTGATCTGCTGCCCCCATTGCAACACTGAATAATGCGACTAGTTGAATGTCGACAATGTGAGTCATTTAGGGTCAACAACACTGTAAAAAGAGACATTTACGAAAGTAAACACATCAAACCAAAACTGAATAGCTTAACATATGTAACGGATTAAAGAAATACACCAATATCTAACAAATTGGCTACACAATATATCATATTTTATTGTGAAGATCAATAGACTATAAATAGTCATATATTATTGCACAGAAACTGTATTAGATACTATTATTATAGACGGTACATCATAAAATTTGTCAACTATTTGTTTGAAATCAGCACATTCAATCATAAAGTGTTTGACTGTAAATGGTTGATCGCATGCATGACAATAAGGCTGGTCTTCCTTTCGCAAAATGTAGCCATGTGTGTGTTAGGTATGGCCTACTCGCAGTCGCGAAAGGACAATTTTTTATAGTTGTTGCACATGTACCAAAATTAGTTTGAATTGCAAATAACATGCTGTTTAATTCTCCAGATCATTTATTTTGCCAATTCGTTAAAATACAATTTGCCGATTGGCCGTTAAACAATACAAACACAAAAACAAACAATCATGATACCAAGTCCACGTCATGTCATTTCTGTGAAATATCACTTTAAATTGGCCCCTTTATCCGCGAACACCGCCTTTATAATACCGAGTAAAAATACCTATTTTGAGCACATATTAAACCGAAATCAAACATACCAAATCATTCCCTGACTTAAACGGTATAGATGCAACATGGTCTTCCCGACTTTGACACAGGTTACATGTCAACCGTTTCTATATTTTAGAGTTGGCAGTGTGTTCAGACTACCTTGTTTCGGGTCTTGACGGTGTCCAGTTAACAGCAATCAGTGCCTCCAACTCCTTTGCTTCGTCGCACGATACCAAATATGCCAGGTTGTACACAGCGGCTTTCTCCCAGGGCTGGGTTAGCAACATCATTGATACTAACCAGTATATTCAGGTAAAATACAAAAGCATGTAATATGTTTATTTCGAACTTTTTTTGTCCGGCCGTCATTAAACGATACTTCTATACGTTGTATGAAAATAATTACAAAAACAATCTACCCCAAATTACAAAGAAAGGTTCTCCTCGTCTACAGTTGTGCACTGATCGGATAAAAAGCTAAGTTGACTAATAGGCAACCATATCTGAGTGTTCAGGTTGCAGAGTACAGTAGAAATGGCCTGATCCTAAAAATAAAGGGCATGTCTCAAATAAACATAAAAAGTGGATTCAACCTGCACTGCACACCTACATATATATATATATATTTATAAACTACATTTTGAATAAATTTTGTTTAGAAGACTGAATCTTTTTTCAAAAACTGTTTTCCCTAGATTCGGGACTTGTGAAAACCATGGTTACCACATCAAAATATGCTAAATAACATGATTTTTAATCCAAAATTTGACCCCCGCAAGTAGTAACTTTTTTTCTGAAAATCTGTCTGAAATTAAATATCACCTACTCGGTAACAGAAATACTCACGTTTTAGCAAAGGTCATTCCGGTGGATTTTTCACAATACTTACACATGTGCTGGGTACAAAAATAGACTACATGAAAAGCTAGCTTTTTTGTGTATACGCATATTTGTACATGCCTATAACTGTAGTCTCAAACCAAATTCGATTTTTTTTTAGATTATGAAGCCCGCATAGTCCACTTCATCATGTAAATGCCAATTTTAGTGCGATTTAAAAAATAATATGTATACATGTAATATTGCAGGGGTTATTCATTGTATAAAAATATCAACATGGCCACCCTACGCTACTGTACACTGCTACCTCAAGAGTTTTATTTGACACTGTTTTTTCTCATATTCATAAGTAGGTTTCCATGGACAGTACTGATGTATGTTTCATTTCGAGACTGATCGAAAAAAAGCTATTGCGTGGAATTCGTTTCCTCCGCATAAAGGACATCTTTAAGATGGAACGTTATTGTTGAGAATTACTTGAAACAGGATATGCTAGCATGGAGAATTAAGAGCAGACAAAACAGAAAACGTTTCTTAGAAATAGGTCTTCAGACTGTTTCAATATGGTTGGCGGGTGAGGATTAGCTATGGTATAAAATATAACAGCCTATAATAGTTCTCAGCGGTGTATATGTCGGCCAAATTTCTTTGGTCACACATGCCACTATGGAAACTTTTCACTAGAGATTTCTAGCATACAACGATTTCATTGGATACCATATATAGATTTGCCTTAGTTATTTGTCCTCATCTATTTGATATATAGAGGAGAAGTTAAGGGTATCTGAAAACATTTTTTTCCATATGAAATGGATATGTTACAAGAGTGTTCCCCCTTAGATCATAAGAAGGGAAATTTATATTCCGTATAGGGATTGCTTCCCTTGCCAATATTCCTTATCGTTTTTAAAATTCATACCTTCAGCAAGACTTAAAATGTTGGACACCTTAAAAATGAGATGTATTACAACATTACGCAGGTACATGTACCACTTACAAGAAGAGGTTTCCGTTAATTGTTAGGGTTTTGAATACCTTTACTTATAATTGATTAACTAATTAATGATTTGTTATTAATTATACATAAATGTCCACAGATCACATTGACGGACGAATGGAGCCTGCAGCATGTTTATATGCATGTGCACATTAAAATTTGGTGTAATAGAACCATCATTTAGCATAGTTATTGCACAGAAACCAATTACTCACTTGCACGGATCATATTGACGAGCAAAGTTAGTCTTAAACATGTTTTTATGTATCTGCACACCGAATTTTGTTGAAATCAGACCATCATAAGCAAATTTAATTCACGGACACACATAAGCCAAGCAGAATGTTTAAGTGTAATTAAATATGCTTAAGTATTTACAGATAACATTGACGAGCGAACTTAGTCTTTTATATTTCAATATGTATGTGCATACCAAAGTTTGTTTAACCAGACCATTTATAGCGTATTTATTGCACGGAAACTGAAACGTGACAGACGGGCCAAAATAAATATCCCTCATGGACCGAAATTAATATCCCCCTGATTTTCTTCGAAAAACGGTGAATAAAAACGACAGCCATACAAAATTGATTACATATTTTTGTATGAATCGATTGATTTGGTTTGGTTTGATTTAATATTGTTTAACGTCCTATCAACATCTATGGAGTTTAAGGACGGCCTCCCCTGTGTACAAGATGCATGCGTGTAGTGTATGCGTGTGTGTTTTGGTAGGCTGCGATATGTTCGTGTAAGTCTCCTTCTTTTAGCGCGGAACTGATGCCGACTGTATAGTGCTACCTCACTGAAACATACTGCCGAAGACACCCAGCAGGACAGCCAACCGACAGATCCAAAAGGCCAACTAAAGGCCAAAAGACTTTTAATTTCGGTGTCAGTCCCAGATTTTGAGATTGTTCGTTTGTTTGCTTCTGTCGGAATATACCACGCGCTAATTACAAGCTCTTGGATAGCTCAAATACCGATTTCCTTTAAAAAGGAATAACATACAACCTAAAGCCGTTCCAAATTTCAAAAAAGAATTACATATACCCTAAAGATGTTCCGAATATGAATCAGGCACCTTTGAGGCTCACGAAGGAGTTGACTGTTATATTAAATACTGCAAATGATTGATTTAGATATTTTATGTCTGACCAACGACTGTATTGGTAATTTTTCTTTTTAAACCAATAAAAATGTTATAATAAATTGTTTAGGTAGAAAAGCTCAATAATGTCTCTTTTTCTTTATCATTTCAAGCCAAGGCTCATGCTTGCGGTCGCCACTGGCTCCAATGGTGAAAGTAAAACATGATTGGCGATTTGAAACTACTCTTGGCTAAAATGTCGATGAGGGGCTTTTATTTAAGTTACTGTCGATAATAGATGAAACTTTGGCGATAACTGTTTCTAGAGCAATTGTTACAGGTAAATTTAGCCCCACGACATCACTGTTTACTATGATGTCTGTCTCTGCAGATAGGGCGTAAAAATTGTACCTGCTGCCCTAATTGCATGATCGTAAGAGACGACTTAATTTGTGATTTTATCTTTTCTCTTCTTTTTAAACAATTTTCTTCTTCCTAATGTCTCCCTTGACAATGCCTCACTTCTGGCCTTTAGTTGAGCGTTCGCCCCTGTGCGGGAGGCTTTGGCTTCTATCCCCTTACCGAGAAATACCAGAGCCTGCTTAACGCTCAGCAAATCAGGAGTGGGACGACTGGTTCGGCGGTTGTCAGTAAACTGTGACCGGGTGGGGCGTCCTGCTGGGCGTCTTCGGCAGTATGTTTCAATGAGGTAGCACTAGAAGTCGGCATCAGTTCCGCGCTATCACAAGGAGACAAACACGAGCATATGGCAGCCTCCCAAAATACACACGCATACACTTAACGGGGGCGTCTTTAAATGACATTAGCTGTTAATAGGACGTTAAATAGCATGCCAGGGATATAATTTTCTTCACTAAATTCCATTAAGTCATAAACTAATCATGTGTTTTCCCCAAATGTAACGCCCCGCGAGAAACTCTGTCTGATCCTTATCTATAATGTTGTCCAAGATTATTTTTTATTCTATGTGTAATTGTTCAAGAAGCTATTTTATATATAACAGTAAGTAGTGTAATTGGTCTCCAGTTTTTAGCTCACCTGCCCGAAGGGAAAATGAGCTTAAGCCATGGCGCGGCGTCCGTCGTCCGTCCGTCAACTTTTCCTAAAAATCACTACTAGTCATAAACAACTAAGCAGATTTTGACCAAATTTGGTCAGAAGCGTCCTTATGGGAAGGGTTTATTTTGTGTATAGATGGTGGGTCTGGCCGGCCCCCTTTGCGGTTGAGGGGCTGGGCCCAATAGGGAAAATATAGCAAATTCTTTAAAATCCTTTTTCTTCTGTATGAATGGAAGGATTTGTTCCATATTTGGTCCGAAGCATCCTTGGTTAAAGGGGAACCAATTTGTATAAACCGTAGGTCTTGCCCCCGAGTGGCCGGAGGGACGGAGCCCTATAGGGGAAACATAGCAAATTCTTCAAAATCCCTGTAGGAATGAAAGGATTTCTTCCATATTTGGTCTGAAGCATCCTTCGGGTGAAAGAAAACCAAATTTGTACAAACCGTGGGTCTGGCCCCCCTGGGGCCTGAAGGGCGGGCCGAATAGTGGAAACATAGCAAATTCTTCTTCTGTAGGAAAGAAAGAATTTGATCCATATTGGTCTGAAGCATCCTTAGGTGAAGGGGAACCAATTTAGTATAAGCCGTGGGTCTGGCCCCTAGGGGCCTAAGGGGCGGGGCCAAAAGTAGGCAATTGTGCTATATTGATTTAAGCGACTTCTTCTCTGGAACTTAGAGATGGATATCAACCACATTTGACTAGAGTCATGGCATTAGAATAGATCCTAGGGTCTGACAGAACCCCTAGGGACCTAGTTTCTTAGTCACAGCCTGGAAACAGTTGAGATCACAACCCTATAACCATGCATATAATACAATTGCTGAGTATAAAGAAATGAATGCACATATGCTTCCAGGATGGCCTTGGAGTCTGCCCCACCCTTGGAGACTAGACCCCTGTGTCATAACTTCGAAATGGTTGAGATACCCACCCCAAAACTATATATTCAATTGTTGGGCATAAAGAGACGTTGCAGTCATGATATTACTGCTTTACTGCAACCTCATGTTATAGTTATGAATAAATTATCATCTATAGAAAACAGTACTTCCTCGTCAGGGTCGAACGTTAATCCCCAAACTAACAAATCATGGCCGAAGGTAAATGAAATTCACGATGTCGCTCAATCAGCTTTGTATCTTTCTATCAGTGAAGACTTAAAAATGGCTTGTATGTATTAATAATGAAGTTTTGCCTTCAGGACCCAAATGCAACGGTTTTGCAATCGGATGTGAAATAAATGTCGGTACAGTACACTTTGTCAAGAACGATTGAAATCGCCATTGTTTACGCTAATGACAATAAAGTATGTACAAAACGATAAATGCAATGTTTTATAATCTTAACTGACGTCTTAAGGATGTTCTCTTTTGAGGTTTCAATCACGTTTAAGTCTCGTTTTGTTCTGGTGTAATGGTATATGTAATATTTAGCAAATTATGATCAAGTTTATTGGCAAACACGCATCTGAAAAATATGTCAAAAAACTAGATGTCTGTTGTTTGTAGAACTTGTTTTACAAGAATTTAAAAATATTACCAATTCGGCCTCCATTTTGAAAATGTGTATTATGTGCTTTTCTTGCGCTTCAAAAAAGTAAAAAAAAACATCACTTTTTTTGACACTAGATTGATCACTTAAATTGTCATTGTGTCGCCATTTTTTATTGTAGCAGGTTCAATTTTGCTGTACAACTTTATAATGTTTATTATGATAAAAATATTATGCAACAGACTCCTTTTTCCAAAAATCCATATAAGAAAAAAAAGTTTAATACAGGAACTTTTTGACTTCTCTCAGAGGTGTACATCCTTAAATCCTGTAACTCATACAAAATTGCTTAGATTACCGATGAAAAGAATATAGGTATTGGATCATTTGATACATATAATATGTACCTGAAATGCAGCTTCTTGTCATGTCTTGAAACACACATTGTCCGTAACGTCTCGTTGTGTGCCAACGGTATCGCATAAATGCTTTATATTATATCTTACAGGTACAACTACCTAAAAAGGCAGCAGTGTACGCCATTATACTACAAGGCCGAGGGGTGACGTCAGTTTCACAATGGGTAAAGACCTATTTTGTATCATACAGCAATGACGGTGTCACTTGGTCTAATGTGACATCACCAAATGGATTTTCCCAGGTGAGTTTTGTTGCAAAGTATTCAGTTACTAGTATTTAAATTGAAATGCAAATAAAGGATGAAAAATAATATGTAATAATTCAGCGTCCGTCCGTCCTGAACGGTTAAGTGGAATTTACTCGTAAGGAAAATAGAGGTGAAACCTTTTTAATCCTTCTTCTACTATAGGGATTAAGGGATTTTATCCTTGTTTAGTCTGGTGCATCTTTGGTTCAAGGGAACTCAATTTTGTATAACGGTAGGTGTGGCCCCACTTGGGGCAGAGAGATGGGTCCGGATAGGGGATATATAGGTTAACCTTTTAAGTTCTTTTTCTTTAATAGAGACTAAGAGATTTCATCCCAATTTGGTCTGGAACATCCTTAGGCAAAGGTCACTCAATTTTGTATAAACGGTGGATGTGGCCCCCTTAGGGCAGAAGAGCGGTGCCCGATAGGGGAAATAGAGGTCAAACCTTCAAAATCCGTCTCCTACCATAGGGATGAAGGGATTGTATCCTGATGTAGTCTGGGGCATCCTTAGTCCAAGTTGACTCAATTTTGAATAAACGGTGGGTATGCCCGAGGGAATAAGAAATTCCATCTTCATTCGGTCAGGGTTATCGTTAGGCCAGAAAGGGGAAATAGAGGTAAACCTTTAAAATATTTCTTCTACCATAGGGATTAAGGGATTTCATTCCAATTTGGTCTGGAGCATCCTTAGGCCAAGGGGATTCAATTTTGTATAAATTGTGGGTGTAACCTGAAGGCGCAGATGAAAGTGGCCCAATAGGGGAAATACAGGTAAAACTTTTAAAACCTTCTTCTACTGTTTGGAGAAAGGAATGTTATCCTAATTTAGTCTGAAGAAACCATGGACCAAGGGAGCTCAATTTCGTATAATCGGTGGGGGTGGCCACTCAGAGGACAAAGGGGGTGGGGTGGGGTCCAATGGAGATAAAACCTTTGAAATCCTTCTTCTACCAGAGGGTTTACGGGATTTTATCGCAATTTTGTCTCCATCAAGTTGTCTAGCAGTGCTGTTACTATTATGGTGTATTCATTAAAGCAGGATGGCCGCAATCTTGGATTTTGACATTCGCTATATCTACAGAAATACTGAATCGGTGTTTCTGAAATTTCCTATATACATACAGTACCTACCATGGAGTGCTTTATGTTTACCTCTTATCCAGTACTTAAAACATATCCAGGTGAGCAATACAGGTCATCTGGGCCTTTTGTTAGCTCACCTGCCCGAAGGGCAATGTCATGGAACGGCATCCGTCGTCGTCCGTCAACTTCTCCTTTTGAGAATTAAGATGACCCTGACCTACTTTCCAAGTCACAGTGGTAAAATGTGTCAAAAGTTTCAAAGGACTTCTCCTGAAGATCTGAAAGGTAAATAATCTTCATATTTGGCTAATAGCGTCTGTTGGTGGAGCCAGACAAAGTTTGAAAACGAAAATGGGTTCGACCTACTTTCAAGGTCACAGGGTTTACAAACAGCAATTCAAAAAACTTCTTCTGAATAATAAACAGGCCTAGAGTCATGATTGTTGGCTGAAAGCTTCATTCATAAGAGCCTGACAAAGTTCGAGAACATAAATGGCTTTTACCTTCTTTCAATGTCACAGGAGTTATGAATGTCAAACGCTTCAAACGACTTCTACTGAAGAAATGAAAGGTATAGCATTTTAATATTTGGCTGGTATCTTCTTTGGATTGAGGTCGACGAAGTTTGCGAAAAAAATGACCGTGACCTACTTTCAAGGTCACGGGGGTCAAATATATCAAGAACATCAAATGACTTCTGAAGAAACGAAAGGCATGAATCATAATATTTGACTGGTGGCTTCTTGGGATAGAGCTCACCAAAGTAAGCGAATGAAAAGGACCTCAACCTACTTTAAATGTCATAGAGGTCAACACTACTTCAAACGACTTGTTCTGAAGAACTAAAACGCATGGATTCGTAAGATTTGGCTGTTAGCTGTTTGGGATAGAGTCAACAAAATTTGAAAAAGGAAAATGACCTTGAGCTACTTGCAAGGTAACATGGACATATATGTCAGACACTTCAAACATCCTCTTCTGAAGAACAAAAACGCATAAAATCATATACTAATATATATGGCTGGTTTCTTCAACGAATTGAGCCGATTTGGTTTTGTTTTGTTAAGTATTGTTTAACGTCCTATCAACAGCTATGGTCATTTAAGGACGGTCTCCCCTGTGTGCAAGATGTATGCGTGTTTTGGGAGGCTGCGATATGTTTGTGTTTGTCGACTTGTGATAGCGCGGAACTGATGCCGACTTTATACAGGGGTGTCAGCGTTTCAGTTGACAAACGGAATGGAATGAAAACGCAACGAGAACGAAATGAAAACGGAATGAAACAAGGCCTAAACGGAACGGAACGAAAATAATTTCACTGTTTGGAACGAAACGCGAATAGAACGGAACGAAACGTGTTTTGCTCACAGGAACGGAATGGATTGAAAGTAGGTGGAACGAAACGCGAGGAATGATTGAAAACGAAATGGAATAAAACGATCTGAGAAGATAACTATTTTAATCGAGATTTCCTATCTATAGTGGCTAGTTACGATAAATTAGCAGTAGATAATAATGTTTAGTAAATAATTACAAATTTTCATATTCGTTTATCGACTGTAGTATACGTATTTATTCCATATCTTAGGTTTCTAGACGATATCAGAGACACA
>NW_018408917.1:397698-470888 GCF_002113885.1 Mizuhopecten yessoensis
GTAACCCTATCTAGGGACGTATAATACTGTCAGAGTGGTCTGAAGCTCACGCTTGATTGCACACAGTAGTAATGACTGCGCGTTAGCGATACGGCTAACGAGGCAATGGGTGGGGTAGGTGTCGACCGTCTACTCTACAAATAACAGATCACACTATCGGTATACAGGGTGGCTCAGGCTAGTAACTAATTAGGGCGAGGCAGGGGGGCAGGTGCGTGGGAGGGTGTGTGGTTAAAAAGTGATGTCCAGTCGGCTAGGCTTACGAGACACTATCATTCATTATTACGATATGTACATGTAATATTACGTATAATTATATACAAGGGAGACATTAGGAAGACGAAAGTTGTTAAGAAAGAGAAAAGATAAGATCCGAAATTTAGTCGCCTCTATCGATCATGCAATGGGGGCTTCAGGTACAGTTCTTACGCCCAATCTGCAAGGGGTTCGACAGAGTTTGGGATTGAAATGATTGTAGTACAGTTTATTACTTAATGATAATAATTAGCTATTATTGTTTAAATATCCAGATGAGCGATGCAGGCCCTTTGGGCCTCTTGTATTTGATAGCCATCCATAAATGACCTTAGTTTTACCTGCAGGGTGTTCGACAGAGTTTGGGATTGAAATGTTTGTAGTACAGTATATTACTTAGTGAGAAAAATTAGCTATTACTGCTTAAATATCCAGGTGAGCGATACAGGCCCTCTGGGCCTCATGTATTTGATAGCCATTCATAAATGACCTTAGTTTTTACGAATTTAATTAATAGTGTAGTATTTCCTTTTGCAAATGAATGATAATCATTGAAACTAAAACACAGACACGTCAGCAAGGGTCCAGCCATTTGTCTGACCGTACATCAAACTGGATAAATATTAAAACCCCTATCGCACATCTACATATCACAGAGATCAGTCTTACTGAATCCGAGAAATAGATTGTGATTGTGCGGAAAGTCTTAAAATCGTAAATTATTGGCATTGAAAGTTTATCCCCCTTCAGAATTAGGGATTCACTTTAGTGATCTCTACTCGAGGACACAAGCGACCAAAATAAATCTACTGCACCACTTGCAACAGTTATATTTTTCCTCTACTGGCTACCTTCTATTTCCTAGGATATTGCTGATCAGCGTTAAAGCCAAAAGTGATGTATTGCCAGGCAAGGCGCTAGGAAATACAAGGTAGTTATAATAAGAAACAAATATAAAGATCGCAAATATTGCAAAGGTTGCAGTAGATTTATTTTGGTCGCTTGTGCGGCCTCAAATAGAGGACACAAAAGCAAGTCCCCAATTCTGCAGGAGGTTCGCGCATTACTCGCCTCTTTCGAAACTTTTAGTGGGCAATTATCGAACCCTAGCAAGTTCTCTTAAAGATAAAGCCAAACGCCAAATTGAGTGAATAATTAAGTGAGAGTAATAAAATCGCAAATTTTTGGCATTCAAAGTCCCATAACCCTTTAAAACATTGTCTTGTTCTCTCAAATATAAACCCACACATCAAACAAAGTTAAAATCCAACCACAAACACGCAAGTTATTGTTCGGACAGTAATAAAATCGCATTTTTCGCATTCAAAGTCCCGATATACATGTAACTCCTGCAAATTTTGACAGATTTCATTAAACCCATACGAGGTCTTATTGATATTAGGTCACACACAATTTTTGGTGAACATCCGAAATCAAATACGCAAGTTAGTGTCCGAAATGCAAAAACGGACAAGCTGATTGCTATAGGGCACCGGTATCTAGATGCGGGACACGTATAATGCCAACTCTTCATTAATGAATATGTAGCATGTGGTGAAGTAATCCAATTACGATGTCACATTTAGTAATTAAATGACGTCATGAGTACACGGCGAATATGGCGATATTTTTGTTCTAGACTTTTGCCTGCCGTTATTAGAATACGGTGGTTTTCTTTACATATTTAGGTTAATCAAACGATTATCAAGGTTAATATGTGTAGTTAAAGTAATTATCAAGGTTAATATGTATAGTTAAAGTAATTATCACGTCAAATGGTGAATACAATATGGGGTTATATTCACTTTTTAAGCCGCTCTTGGCGAGAGCCGAGCGGCTTATTAATTCTGTCCAGAGAACGAAATGACGGACCCACTTCCGTTCGGGTTGCGTACGCATACTTCAGTCTTGCATGCTTCCGCTATATAGTTTCGTTATCGCAAATAGAAAGTGAATCTCTGACACTCACCTGTGGGTTACATAGAGTCTTCTGATACTCCTCTCCAAATAATAATCCTTACTTTAAATAATTGCTGAAAGAAAAGTTTATCTCCGGTGCATTCTACGAGTGTTATGGTAGTGAAATTCGTGCACTAAGTTTGAGCGTTTTAGCAACTCGGTTTGCGGTCTGAGGAGTGTTACGCGTGTGAAACACATTGATTCGAGAAAGCACATGTGAAGACTGTCAAGCATTGACGCTGTCTGTAGAAGGAAGAAGTAACTATATATACTTATAACCGTATGAGTATTTGAAACGGGAACGTAATATGACATATCGTGCTTAGGTTGATAACGGTAATGGCTCGGAGACGAGACGATATGTGAACTGTGTATGCTTATCAAACATTTCTGTAACACAGCATGCTATTTCTGGTATATTTATTTATGACAGTGTAACAATTTAAGAACAGCCGCTGCTGTTTGACAAGAATTGCCGCCGTGTCAAAATAATATCCAATTCGGTGGAAGGGAAATAACTCTTACGTTGTTAAAGATACATTGAGAAATATAATTTGTAAGATTTTGTATATTCAATGACGGTAAATATAGTCGCTACATATATCAATATTTATAATTAATATGAATAAAAAATAAATAAAAATAAAAGGAGTACAATGTCTCTTTTCTCCATGCATGTTTTCCCACTACTGTTAATTATCCTTCATTTCACAAGCACAAATTGCACCTATTCTTTATTATCCATTCACCGTTTGGCATTCTGCACGTAAATGCTCATGTCACATCATTGGAGGATGCTAATTAATGAAAATTACAACAATGCATCACACTTAAAGAGGGTGAAAAAAGAGGAGAGGGAGAAATGTTTTTAAGGCATCATTTAAGAGGCGATTGATTTTGAAAATTCCAAAGGCAACATCATCAAATGACCTGATTTTCAATTAGCAGAATACAGAACACATATATGAGGTATTATAGTAGATATTGATGCTCAATGTGTTACTGAAGCAATTAAATTTAAAGTGGTGAGTGGCTGTAATGTCATACTGACATAATTATAGTTCCTATTTGCAAAGATGCTGATTTCTTTGACGATTCTACTACAGGTATTTACGGGGAACAGTGACAGGGATACCATTGTGAAGGCCGATATCGTACCCAGTGTAACTGGAATGTATATCCGTATCAAACCTCAAACATGGAACGAACGCATCAGCCTCCGTTTTGACGTCAGTGGATGTTATCTGTTTGCAGAAGGTACTTGCAAGTGACATGTATGCATACATACCTAATGATTATTGTTACATTATTTTTATGCAAGGACATTTTGTGGTGTTTGAAATTTCACACTGGCAATGTTGCGAACCGTAAACATTTATTTGTTTATTTAATACAATCGATGTGTATCTACACTGTCACCTGTCACTTCAACTGTTTTTATCTAGGCAATTTTGTATTGTATGATACTTAATAGGGTTTTTTAAACAAAGCACAAGTAGATAGAGTAAAAACAAAATATATGCCATTTTCCTCCAAAAACCCTGCTGTTTCGAAGTTGTTTAAAATGTTTTGGAATATGTATTTCCATCGCACTTGTCATGCTTCTTAAATAAAAACGTTTGTTCTGTAAAAAGAACTGTTAGATTTATATTTTATTCTATTTTATTCCCTTGCAGCAAGTGCAAATGAAACATTTTCAAGGATTCCTGTCATCACATCATCAGACTACACGGAAGGACTAGTCTTGGACGTTTCAACAACATCCATATCAAAATGCGCCGCCATGTGCAAAGAAACGCCAACCTGCTTGTCTTTTACTTACGAAAAAGGCCAGGATTCGTGTCGTGGCTTTGCCGTAGCTGCTCCTGGCTTTTATGGCCAATTTTCGTCCCTTGGCATCGCTTCCCCATGCTACCTTAAAAAAGGTATGGGACAGAATAAAGGGAGGCAATCGGCATTTACGTATCCATTCTGTAGTTGAATAATTAATTGAAATGTACGATATCAAATAGTTTAATCTTACAGCTAGAGTTAAACTGATTTCACGTTATGCCTATAAACGTGCATAGGTTAATCACAAATAACAAATTAATGTTAAGTTATCGTGTAGCTCAAAACACATCTTACATCATAGACTAATGCAATTTTGTTGTTCCTTTCCTTTTTTCGTCAGTCCTTCTGTCCCATTTTACGATAACAAAATTTGGAAACACGATTATATTGAGAAGCAAAATATGTTATTAAAATACGATCATTGTCATCTAAATTGACAAATGACCTGTATTAAAAAACTCAAATGTTATATTACAACATTTTAGATTCGAAAAATCTGGTACAGATCAATTTCTGGATGACGCAATGGCTAAAACGAAATGATCGTGAATTTTATCTTTAGATGGATTCAATTAACTCTATCCTTAAACAGTTGGTAACACAACTCCGGGTCATGTTTACTTTGTTGTAAGGAGTGAGATCATATATAGACGATATACAGCGCGACTTTGTTGACAGATTACATAATGATTGTTCTAAATCTCCACGGAAAATGGGACCTAGTACATAGAGATATTGATACATATCTTAAAAAGGACTTTCCCTTTAATGTAACACAAGTTTCAGATAGATTTACGTGTTTCAAAACACTTTGTAAATATATTTATTTCCTATTGTTTGAAGGAAAAATCAAAGCCCTAGGATTCCGGAAATTGCAAGGAGGGACCAAATACTACAACGTGATTGGAGTTGCCCGAAATCAGTCGAGTGCTGTTGATACGTGTATTCGGTTCTCTGCGCAACTGTTCCCCTTAGAAACGGCTTCGGAGGTTACAACTCTACAAAATGTCATTACAGGAAATGATATTATGAGTAAGTATTTGCAAGTTAGCAATGTTACTTCCCTTGACTCATTTCTTATTATTTTAGCTCTGGATAAATGCTTCGAAAGGCCACTTGTAAAAATTTAATCTTTGTTTCAATACCTCTACTGTTCTATGACGCTATTAAAAAACTGAATGATCAGTAACAATGACGTTGCGTGAAATCATATTCATTCGTCAAAGGAATTCGATTGTTTCAGATATTCAGGCTGCTGACAACAACCAGAATGGTTTCTACAAGGGTGTTCAGGCTAGATTATCTTAATACATGATACAGAAGGGTTCATCCGAAATCGATATAGTACTGCCACATTTTGTCAAATAAAACTTGCAATCAAGTACAATTAATAAAATGCAAGTCCGCTTAAGTGTATTAAGGCTATATCGTTCCTATCCCATGAATTCTTAACGTTCAATTTAGTTTATTTGGGCTTAGCGTCCTTTTAAAAGCATAGGTCATTTTTAAAGGAACTCCATGATATATATGCGTGTGGAAGAAAGCGGTAGTTGGTGTATTTGCCTCTTTTTGATAGTGTTGATCTCACGCTGACTCTGCAGAGACTTCACATGAGATTTACATGAGGGCTGGTTTGTTAAACTCTTTGCAACAGCCAAGGACATCTGTCAAAAAGCATTATTTACCATGTGGGAAACATACAATTATTTTGATATAATAAACTGTCAGGACAGCGTTCAAATCACACCCTGTGTCAGCCTTCGGCCAATCGTAGCCGACATTGAAATAACCATTTGGACTGATATAGACGTTGATGTTTTAGGTTTGATTTAAAACAATCTACTTCATTTAATTGAATAACAAATTGCGAAACAAATTTTATCGTCCCATATTAATCACTCTTGTTAGTACAGATTGTAGCGCGCAGGGGAATCAAACCTAGCCACCTTGGTCAGAGGCGAGTGTGCTATTAACTGTGTCCCCCGACCATCCTGTAGGTTTAGGTATAGGCCCAACCATCCTGTAGGTTTAGGCCCGACCATCCTGTCGGTTTAGGTATAGGTCCGACCATCCTGTAGGTTTAGGTATAGGTCCGATCATCCTGTAGGTTTAGGCCCGACCATCCTGTCGGTTTAGGTATAGGTCCGACCATCCTGTAGGTTTAGGTATAGGCCCGATCATCCTGTAGGTTTAAATATAGGTTTTATAAGGTTTAGCATTATGTCAACAGCAAAGATCTTTGTTTGACGTGTGTCCATGTGTGCTATGTAAGCGTATGTGCTGGAGGTGATATGTTAGCGTTTGCGTCCTTCATATTGATATTGTCTGTGAAAGACAAATGTCCGATTGTCTGTGTTGCAAGGTAAGTGCTCGTTTTATGTCTCTGTCACAATTTGATCATGTCATTCTTAAACAGTTTTTAAAAAAATTGCAGGACGCAACTTTCGGTTATACGTATCTGGAGAATACGTATCCAATCAATGGCAGTATAATGGAGTCCCTAAAGTAATAGACGGTGACCTCTGGTCTACAAATCATCCTAACCCCAGTCAAGGGCACTGTGTGATGTTGACAGAAACCGGTCTGGCCAGTGTTGATTGCACGGAAATACTCTTCTTCATATGTGTTATCTGATTACCTGATTACCCATCATAACTTTTCTGCAGTGTCCATGTACGTACATGCAGTGAGATACCACATGGCATTTTGTTTCCCGGAACATTGATGTCTTTGCATGCGATCCTCGATTGTATAATGGTCTGTGATTATGAAATGTGGGTATCCTTGTTGGTTATTAGTGACGTGAAAACGAATTCCACATACAAATAGAAGATAAGTTATACATTTGTACATTTAAATTCCTTATCCCTATCATACCATATATATTTCAGAAATGTGTTGGGATACTAATAAATTGCAACCATTAGCCTTCTGCTGTTTCGTATTTGTATTGTTTCACAGCCCATCGACAATGCGAGTCACTTAAGGCCAAACAACACGTTAACATAGGCAATCACCGAAATTAAAACATCAAGCCAGAAATTAAAAGGTTTAAAAGGAGTAAAAATATATCAACATGGAACGAATTGGCTGTAAATCGTATCATATCTTATTATAAAGATCAACTGAATGTAAATAATCACACATTGATTGAACAGAAACGGTATCAAACGGTTCATACACGATACATTGTAAAATCTGTCACGTTTTTGTTTGAATTCAGTGCATTCGATCATAAAATGTAAGTGATTAATCACATGCATGATAATAGGGTTAATCTTCTTTATGTAAAATGTAACTGTGTGATGTAGGTATGGCCTATTCGCAGTCGCGAGAGGACAACCTTCTCTCTACGACCCGCTCCACCTGCCGCACATAAACCTACGTTAATTTGCGAATAATTTTGTTGTTCACTTTCAAACCATTTATTTTGTCAATTCGTTCTTATAAAAATAGCGATTAAAGGTTTAAAATCATCAAAACGTGTTTTGATATATATTGGATAGTGGATGTTCTACCAAAATATAAAGGAAATATGTTGGTAATGATGGAAAAACAAGGACAGGAATACCTTTCTTCAGAGACAGCATTTTTTGCAACCGCAGAAGTATGCTTGTCATCAGAGAACAACATAAATTATTGTATGAGATCTAATTCCTTGCAGGTACCATTAATTAGCTATACCTGAATGACAGTTAATATTTTTCGAGTGTTAGCTACATCACCCAACATATCAGCAATCTTCATATAAATCATGTCAGTACAAATGATTATAATAAGAATTTAAAGGAACATCATCACGGTGATTTTTTTTTTTTTTTACCTTTTTTGAAATACTGCATTAATATATCAAACGAGTCTCCTAACGGAAAAAACCGGTCGGATTTTGCTGATGCATTTTCATAAAAATGTGTAATTACTTATAGAAGAGGAGATTCCTTATCCTGTCTGGTCAGACAGTTTGTTCTGCAGTTGTTAGCGTGTTGTGCGCATGCGTTTTTAAACAACATGACTTGCCGTGGGAAGTGTCAGCGAGTGAGAACCGTTACCGCGTCAGCGAAAAGTTGCTTAATGTTCAAACGACAGCGCGAAGATAACGTTGCGGAAGCGAATATTCTCCTTTTAATACTTCCAACCTTCAATAATGTAGGTGGGACCGTGGGAAGTATCCAAAGGAGAACATTATTATCATGATCAATGCTTAACGGCCCATCAACACAGGATAGACCATAAGGGCCAATCAATGGTCGACAAAAACAAATGCTGAATCAAATGTTAAAGGTGTGAAAAAGGAGAAAGAACAAAGAGGAAGAAAAGAAAAGAAAAGAAAAAGGAACAAGGTTACCGCGAGCGGTATATAATACGCCCGTCACACATTGAATGAGCAGTTGTTTGTATGATTGAAATATATGAAGTATTTGTGAGTAATTGATATTAAAAGAGAAATCATTCAACATAACTGGTAGATCAATGAGTGCAATACAACATCATGGAACGCATGCATCGCATTAATTAAACCAAGGGTAATAACTCCAGTAATTACGGTCGGATAATGGCGGTTATCAAACTTGTCCGTGGTTTCATGGTAATTAACCTTGTTGTGAAGTTTGAAGTTAATCCGTTAATAATTACTCGAGATATCGAGCGGACACTGTTTCGGCAAGTAAAGGGGCATAACTCCAGAAATTATCATAGGATCATGGCGGTTATCGAACTTGCCGAGGTTTCATTGTAATTAACCTTGTTGTGAAGTTTGAAGTTAATCCGTTAATAATTACTCGAGATATCGAGCGGACATCGTTTGCCCGCCCGCCCGCCCGCCCGCTCACGTGATAACATAATACGTCCCCGTCTTCGACGGGCGTATAAAAAGGACAGAAACAATATCTACACTGTATAAATTGGACTCTGAGGAATTACCACGGCCAGACCATTCCAGAGTTTGGTTTGTTTTAGTATTGTTTAACGCCCTATCAACAGCTATGGTCATTTAAGGACGGCCTCCACTGTGTGCAAGATGCACGCGTGTAGTGTATGCGTGTGTGTGTTTTGGGAGGCTGCAATATGTTCGTGTTTGTCTCCTTGTGATAGCGCTGAACTGATGCCGACTTTATAGTGCTACCTCACTGAAACATGCTGCCGAAGACACCCATTAGGACTCCCCACGCGGTCACAGTATACTGACAACGGGCGTACCAACCGTCCTACTCCTAAATTGCTGAGCGTTAATCAGGAGTAGAAACTACCATTTTTACAGACTCTGGTATGTCTCGGCCAGGTGACAGAACCCAAAGCTTTCCTCACAGGGGCGAGCGCTCAACTAAAGGCCAAAAGTGTGGCATTGTCAAGGGAGCCATTAGGAAATAAACAGTTGTTTAGAAAGAAGAGAAAAGGTTTGTTGTCAGTTCGCCTCCTTGTGATAGCGCAGATCTAATGCCAACTTTACAGTGCTTACAAAAATTCCTACTGCATTATGTATCGTAAGAGGCGACTTATGAGGGGAGCCCTCCCGGCAGAATTTGTGAGTGCATGCGTGCCCTCTACTTTGAGACACGAAAGCAACTTAAATAAATCTGTGGCACACATTTTGGCTCTTCATATTTCTCTCTACTTCTATAAATAAACCTACATATACATTTTAATCCCCCCCCCCCCCACCACCACACACACACACACACCTACACACTCGCGCGCAAGCACAGCATAGCATACACGGTGGGACGTCCTTGGCTGTTGATATTACGTGTACCATTATGTGACAGCAGGAATGTATTATTTTCTAACATCAAGACCTGTAGAGATGACATGGGAGGAACAACATCGTCAGCGGATTGCTAGGAATGTAATATCGTGACGTAAGGACTTCATGACAAGATGCTATTGACAAGAACAAACTTTGGGAACACGTTTTAAAGTATATTAACATTATATTTAGCCCAAGGTCTTTAATTATTTATTACTCACTGATGTTTGAGAAAGCTGTTTATGTGAAAATCAATTATTTTCTTAACAGATCTCGCACTTTTACTCTATAATAATCAATCAAATACATTGTATTTTGTACCCAAACGTTTAAATGATCACATTATAAACAAATACTGAAGAAATGGTTTAATTTGCATTCATTATGTTTGACGTCCTATTAACATCTTAGGTCATTTTGAAGACGTGCTTCTATTTGTTTAAATAACTCTGCTGAACACATAGCACCATAGGGGATATGTTTGTCATGAGAGCGTATAGTCCTCGTTTTGTCCGCTTGTGTGACTGTCTGATTCTGATGTTAATTTTGGAACAATTATTCCAATCAAATCAATGTAAACCAATTTTGTTGTTTTCTTCTGTCTTTTGCAAAGGGGACAAAATCTGCTACCGCATTACTATATTTGGGATATATATCCTTTCCTTTCTGTCTCTCTTTTCGGTGGTGTCTCTCTACGCACCCATCTTCATTTGACCTTAGCTTTCGCGGGGACATTATACCCCAAAAAAACAAACAAAAAACAGGAACGTAGGGAGGCTCTTTGATTACACACCAGTTGCCAATGCTGAATGCGATGAAGACCACATGTAATAACCAAGGACTGTGATTGTGTCTACATCAGCGGGACTTCATACCCGGGCATGATATGGCTCAATATTACAAACGGTAATCACCAAAGTCGAAAAATTGTTGTCATACTGCCCCGACTCTATCTTGATTCGTACTGGTGTATGTACGAATTTAACATGGCCCGAATGGAGAGCATCTATTCCAGGGGAGGCGACTCTGTCCTGGTGCCGGTGTCCTATGACGGTATTCCGTCCAAGAAGTTCCCATAGACATTGATTGACCTGGTCCCCATGACGACGTCCATGGTTAAGTGGTGTTCTGGGGAAACTAGCTACATCAATATCGGTATACTCGACAACTACAGTGTAGATACGCATTGTTACATTCGACTGTAGTTCATGTACTTTCAACAATATTCGTCATGGGGTATAAACACATTTGAACATTTATTGTACAAGGATGGGGTTACCAGCCCATGCAAAACTCCTATAAAATATCCATGGAATAGTTCGTCAGTTACGTTTATACTCTAATATATTTATATAGCCAAAGCTATTAATGGTCAACATAAAAGCAATAAATGTTGTCTCATTGAAATCTTTCTCTGTAAGATAGTTACTTTTAATTTAGTCTTGTAAGCGTCACAGAATTCTGTACAAAAGTGCCAATTTGGTAACAATAGTTATTTGATGTTATCAGTCAAAATAATATTACATATTTTGCGGGAAGAACACTTGTTATTTCAACTTTCTGTTTTAACGTACTAAACAAAGAACGATAAGAAAAGGGGGGAAAACAAGTAGTGCATTTGTCAATAAAAATAACGTCAACAAAGGGTTTTAAAGCTTTTTCAAGGGATTAAAGGATCTTGGTGTTAATGCCGCTGAAAACTGCAGCATGATTAAAGAGTTCATAAAAGGCCCTTTGAAAACACGTCATGCGTGAGTTTTATGAACAAATAATAAAGTGAGAACAGCAACAGCATTAAAGAGGTCCATGGGCCTTAACGGTCACCCGAGTTCTGATATATTTATACAGAGTTGATTTTTGTTTTTAAAACATGAACAGAAGTATTATTCAAAGTGACAGAAAACAATAAAACAACCTTATTCGATATCTAGCATACAGATTTAAGACTGAAAAGTATTTGAAATTAGCACCTCTGATTCTAAACAAGGAAAATAAACTCCTTTGGGCGCCCTTGGGGGTAGAGCTGGCTCAAAATGTTAAAAGTATCAAACTGTCAACTCAGGGTTATAATTCCAATCAAGTTATCAACATGTAATATTCATAATATCATTTGCCATAATACATTTTGCCTCCCTTTATGAACGCTCAACATTAAAGCCCGAAGTGAGAAATGCGCTTGGAAATAATAGACGTAGAAAGATATAAAAGATCCAAAATATTGCAATGGGTGCGTGCAGCAGTTTAATTTGGTTGCTTTTATGTCCCCACGTAGAGGGCACATTTATATTTTATACTTAATTACACGGTGATTGTTTGTTATGGCTGAACGGCCCTCAACAGAGTATTTCTTATGGAGGCCTATTTCTGTATGTACTTAATAGCGGTTGTCATGAAACGACTTGTATCCGATCACTCCAGGTGACCGTGAAATGTTGAAAAATGAAAGGAGTAGCACAAGCGAAACAACAAAATTGATTGTTTAACGTTAAACGATTCACTGTTAATGTGGAATTTGCTGGTACATGTCTTTAGGTTTCATACTGCTGATGGTGATACAATGGCGGGGTTCTTAATCTGCCCACACATGGATTTTATTCAAACTTTGCAATTTTAATGTTCAGGTAAAATCACTTCAGAAACCGATGTTATTATTTCAAAGTTTATAAAGAAAAGAAAGAAAGGTCCTGTATTGGTGTTTTCCCTGGAAATTAGCGGGTACCCAAATATTTGATGGCATAAGTACACACAATCAAGATTATTTTTTTGTAGATGCTTCAAATTATGATTGTGGAGACACTAATCATTTCATTAATATGTATTTTGTATGTTTTAAGTCAGTAATATAAAAATCAACTGGCTTACCATTACCAAACTCTATTACAAATATCGAACAAAAAATCACACTTACACATTCAAAGTCCATCATTTATAGGTTCTCCTAGAGGTCTCATCTTCGTTAGTCTTTAAAAAAAACAGTTTTGGGGTATTGTTTACACTAGTACACATTTGTATTTCAGTTGAGAACCGGGAACATAGTCTACCAGCCTGTCTTAAAATGTACATACCTACCATACAAACACAGACTGACTGAAAATAGCTGTCTTGCAAGCTGTCCTTCCAGATTGGCCTGTCTGGCTTATTTCATTTTTATCTCAAATGGTCCGAAGGACAATAGTGAGTTTATGCCGTGGCGCAGCGTCCGTCGTCAACCTTTTTCTTTAAAACCTATCTCCTCCTAAACGCCAAAGAGGGTTTCAACCAAATTTAGTCTGAAGCATCACTAGGGAAGGGCATTCATTTCTTAAATAAATGAGGTTTATTTTACCCCTGCGGTCCTAAGACATGGTACAGCTAGATTGGCATAGTCTATGGTGTAGTTTTCATAAATTGTTAAATATTAGTTTCTAGGTTTATAAAAGCTTATAGTTGAATGAAATTTAAAGTATTGTCTAATTACACCTTGTAATATGACATATTACTTATTTCAAAATCTGTTAACATGGCAACTCAATGGAGGCCTCTGATTAATTGAAAGTCAGATATTGTGGTTCCAGTTTGGTTAGAACATAGATCTTGTCTGGTTTTGAGGAAATTTCATATAAAGATATACATGCATTCAGTTGTTATGACTTAAATATAAAACCAGGTGAGCGATACAGGTCCAGTGGACCTCTTGTTTTTTTCATATTGTCCTATGACTACAATCTCCATTCATCAAGTTGTTTTACATTGTCTTACACTAGTCTCTTATACTATACTACTATATAATTCTTTTCGGTTTAAAAACTTTATACAGTATGTCTGGAACTTTTTTAGCAAGCAGCAGGATATATCGCGGAACATTTTACTTCCTCGGGTGACTTTGAGGTTTGGGTGCATCAACATTCAACTGGTTTGCTCAGGGGTCAGACTCCTTCTAGACAAATCACAAACAAAATGCAATGTCTGGATTCATTATGTTGTTGCAGATTCCACAGATCCTATCAAAGACTACTGTACTTGATCCACTGGTAAGCGAACTGTTGGAATGTGTGCACATACTGCTTGTATATTATACTTTCTGAGAAATGCTTCAAAGCAAACTTCGTAAGAGCTATCTTGTAAACGTGTGTCTAATTTTAAGAAGTTAGTTGTTTGCTAATATAGGGTATCGTCTGTGAAAGCCTAGTTGGTAGAGAGTCCAACTAGTATTTTGAAGATCTTTGGTGTGTCCCTGCCTGCAGGTAGGGCGTAAGAATTGTACCTGCTGCCCAAATTGCATGATCGTAAGAGGCGACTAAATTTGGGACCTTATCTCTTCGCTCCTTTCTAAATAACTTTCTTCTTCCTAATGTCTCCCTTGACAATGCCTCACTTTTGACCAATTGTTGAGTGTTCGCCCTGATATGGGGTATTGTCTGTGATAGCCCGGTTAATAGAGAGTCCAACAAGTATTTTTGAAGATCTTTGTGTGTCCCTGTCTAGCAAGTACGCTGATCATTTATATATTGGCCTCCCATCTCCCCTCTTTGTTTAGAAAGAAGAGAAAAGATAAGATCCCAAATTTAGTCGCGTCTTAAAACCATGCAATTGGGGCAGTAGGTACAATTCTTACGCCCTAACGGTGTTTAATTTTAATACTATTTTGATAGTTGATAGTAAGATAATCAAAATGAATAACATGCATGAGCAAAAGAAAAATGATGAAACTCTGGTTTGTGTTTGTGTATAGTCAACTAAACTATCTTACGGACATATTCAAATTTGGTATCTTTTTAACATCTAGCAAGTCTGTAATCAATATGAGCATTTTTCATAGAATAAAATACAGTAAGAAAAATGTTATGGAGCTTCAAAAGGAAGTAACATGCATTCATTTGACAAAGCGTATGTAATACCCTGTGGAACTTTACTTTTTGCATGATTTCGAATAAAACTGACTGTTTATGTTCAGCGATGGTATAATTAAAGTTCTTCTAAACTTTCATGAAAATGCTATGGGAATTTTAACATAGGCAAGAAAAGTGTGATTGTCTGTGCTTGTTTGCATCTTCTGTTTTAAACAGAACTACACTTCCTTCCAATACCATATACTGTTTGTTCGTATGCAATACATTTTTTTAGGTCACCTGAAACAAAGTCTCAAGTGACCTATTGCGATCGCCTTTTGTCCGGCCTGAGTTTGTACGGATAAAAGTGATTATCTACAAGCTAAAAGCAAACAGGACACGCATATCTATACATATAGAGTGGGATATTGAACAAAATATACACAATGGCTTTATAATTAATTTATTTTACATTTTACAATCACATTGATCCGGGTGAGAGTTATCTTCCTTGAAAAAAATCGGAACTTTTTGCAGAGGAATGGAATTGACACAATGACAGTTGACTCTGTTTACATATAACAAAAATGATGGAAATAAATTAAAAAAAATATGATATCAAAATTATCAATTTATTGTTCTTTAATGGAACCAAATTACTCTCAGTCATGTACACTTTGGACATCACTACAGTCCGCTAACTCACGGTATATTTATAATTACATGTCAGGTACATAAGTGACCAGAGGCTATCGCATGGTATGCCGTTCTCACGTGCACTTCATAGGGATCTTGATATTTTAAAAAACATTATTTTCACAGAGTAAGTAGACTACATTTGTAAAAACAGTTTAATCGACAGAGCAAAAATCGTAACGACCTCGAGCTTATGAACTCGTGTAAGCACGTGATATGCACATGTGAGGTCGGTACGTCCGCATTCCATGTGTTTCCTATATGACCTTCTTGAGGTCGTCTGGTCTCATGTCACTGTCTTCCCGTGAGTCTGTTCATGTCAGTATAATGTGATCGGGTGGGGAGTCCTGCTGGGTGTCTTCGGCAATAGGTTTCAGTGAGGTAGCACTATAAAGTCGGACGCTGATGACGATGTGTGGAGCCACCTTAATTGCCATTGGAAGTAATTCAATTTAGGTTAGTATAATCAGTATTGGATAGCAGTTTGATGGTATGCACATACGAGCCCTGACTGACCCCCGGGGCTGATGGATGGGGCCAAAAAGGGTCGAATTGACTGAAATTTCAAAAATCTTCTCAAAGACCCAGATATGGTAGAATCAAACACTCTTCATAGATGGAAGGGTCTTCAGGTTATTACGCTAGGGTCTCACGTTTACCCCCTGGGGAAGGGGGTTGGGGGTAAAATTTATTATGGTTTATAATGGCAAATGATACTTTGAATATTACATGTTAATAAATTGATTGGAATTATAACCCTGGGTTGACAGTTCGATACTTTGAAAATGTTTGAGCCAGTCTTACCCCCAAGGGCTGTAGGGTGGGGCCAAAAGGAGTCAGTGTGCTAAAATTTCTTCATTTTCCTTGTTTAGAATCAGAGGTGCTAGTTTCAAATACTTTTCAGTCTTAAATATGTATGCTAGATATTCAATAAGGTGGCTTTATTGTTTTTTGTCACTTTGAATAGTATTTCTGTTCATGTTAGAAACAAAATCAACTCTCTGTATAAATATATCAGGTGACCGTTAAGGCCCATGGGCCTCTTGTTTGTATATTACAAAAACAAACACGTGTCAACGCAAAATACCAAAACTCACGGGAAACACGTGCTCAATCATACGAAGTAATATGTAAGGAAACGGTCGGTATCTTACGACCAATCTGAACAAGGCAAAGTATTGCAAGGTAATCAATAGTCCCCCACCGGTATCGATTTCTATATCTAACAAACAGTACACGTCAGGATGTACCTACTGTTAGGAAGTATCCAGATATATGATTTAACATTAGAGTCATCTTTGTCATTCTTTTATTGTTTTGCTACCGACAGAAGAATTTTGGAATATGATTTATTAAAGTATCAAGGGTGCATATATTCTGATAGATTAGTTTGACATAAAAAAAAATCTTTTTTATGTAATTGTAGGAATTAGCAGTAAAAGCCTCGAACATTCTTTTGTAAAAGTTAAGGTCAGAGTGACATACACCTTGCACTCCGCCATACTAGGATGTCCTTGTATACCACGGTGATGTCATATTGACTTACTCCTTGCACTCTGCACCCCGCCATTCAAAGATGTCTTTTAAAACCAAATCTGGTTACTCCTTGCGAAATAGTATAGAAGTTATGCCCCGGACAAACAGTTTCAAAATTGAAGGACAAGCCATAGGTCACAGTAATCTTATTCTTCCACTATGCACTGCGCCATCACAACATGTCCTTGGACGCCAAATACAATTGCTCCAGGTAAAATAGTATAGAAGATATGCCCCGGACAACCTTTATGAAAATTCAAGTTCAAAAATCAAAGCATAGGTCACAGTGAGGTCATGGCGACCTTTTCTTGCGTTCTGCCCTCTGCCATCCCAAGATGTCCTTGTACACCAAAACTGGTTACTACAGATGAAATAGTAAAGAAGATATGCCCCGGACAAACAGTTTCAAAGGTTAAGGTCAAAGGTCAAGTCACAATGACCTTAATCTTGCACTCTGTAATTTAAAGAAGTCCTTATTCACCAAATCTGATTACTCCAGGTGAATGAAATAGTATAGAAAATATAGATATTTCCCGGATAATTTTCTACGACAAACGGACGGACGGAGTGCAAACCTATAGCCTCCCCCCGGAACCCGGTTGGGGATTAGTAATATGTATTCGACACACATGCACGAATACACAACACATGGAGGCACGTCCTTACCTTACCTTTATGTTTATGTGAAATTAACCCAATACAACTTACCAACCAACCTGATAACAATTTGAAAAGCTAGCTTGCAAATGACATATTAACAGACCAAAACTTCGTCGAATCAATAGTATAGTATCAATACATAAATAATCTGTACTTATTGTTCAAACGCTGTTAGCCATAGCTTATTATAAAGCCATTTCATGCGTAACCTTTCTACACGGGCGGCGTTAAACAATACTGTTAGTCTGATCACATCAATCAATCAAAGCATACTACAAAGATAACTCAGCAGGGACACCGATTGTATAGGATGTAGTTGGGCATCGATGAATCAGGTAGGCGTTAAACCATTAGCTACATGCGCTGAAACATTGCAGAAGACAAACCATGGATGAACACCAAGCAAGGAGGACGATACTATTTCTGTTAGTATGTTCTAACTTACAGTGTGGCTTGACAGGTAAGTTTTGTTTTTTAACACTGACAAATGATTTTTAAAAAAACACTTTTATAATCAAATATCTTTTTACTTGCTGAAAATAACGCTAAATTTCTAAATCACATTTTTTGCCGGTAATTGTCCATGCGAACAAGAGAGTTCCAAAGCGAGTGATGGTTGGTTTCCATGTATATCTTATTCGAGATCGTTAATTTCAAATTTCAAATTTGAAACTCATCAACATGAGTTTGATAAACATGATTAACCATCCCAAGCTTGGGAACCGTTTTATCCACGACTTTCAGGACATTTATTTAGACAACCACTGGGAAAACATTATTCCTGTTTTTGACCGGGGAAAGCAATTGCCATAAACTATGAGATTACGTCGCAAAGCATTGTTAATTGAAGTCATAATTAGAATATTGACAAATAAAATAATGCCAAGGGTGTTACCCACTAGTGAATAACCAAATATGTTTAGCAACACTTGGCATGTTTATCCAATGAGACGAGAGTGAGGAAACGGAAGAAAAAACGGAAATCTATTGCGAAAGGCATGGAAGGAATGATTTTATTTACGACAACGAAATAATACTAAATATAAAATTGAGAGGGGAAACGATGTTCAGACGTTGTCTTAATAAAGTTTATCACCCGTCATATCCGGTCGTGTGACGTACATAATGTAGATTATTCACACGGCATCTGCAGAATGAAACCATTCAAGGGCCTGTTTATAATGCCATCGGTAGGAGGTGAAATAAGATTGTATTTTACACCCACATTACTTGCGTCATACACGGACAGGGATGCAGCCGATCATTTTTGTTCCCAATCCTTTGTATGTTAACACTTACCCCGATACATAAGGCATCGGTTATTATTATTTTTAATTTAGATAGACATGCAATGTTTCAACATCTATAAAGAAAAAAAATGAAGATGGCGATATAAAATATCGATTGTACTTTTGTCCAAATGCAATTACTCTAATAAAGGTATTGCGCCTTCAAGCGTGACTTTCTAAATATGCCTGATATTGCGAAAATGTAAGCTCATGCAAAGGTGAAACATCAGTCAGTACGTCGTTATTGTTTTCCATTATATGTTCTACTGGTGCTCTGATTGTCTTCGTACATTAAAAGTCCTTACAGGCTAAAATCCTAGCAAAATCCGTCATCAATACTAATTGGTAAAACATATTTCATGATATGTCTTTTTCTTTTAAACTACTTTTACAAAGCAAGACTTGATTTTATTTATGAAATTATGATGAAATCATCCTGCCTCATTCTACTCCTATATTTTCGATTACAAATTTCATGCAAAAAATGTATTTACATCCAAATACATTATAAGTTATCTACAAGTATTCCAAACACACGAACAACTCCCTTAACTAATAATAACAATCATCAGTAGGAGTCTCTGTAACTTGTCCACGCTACCAAAATAACAAAGTTCTGTTAACTTTTCTTCTGTCCTCTGGTTTTACAGTCTGTCTCCATACATTGGAAATGTTCCTCTTCATCAATTGGCAGATCACAGGTGTAGCTGATTTTTTCTCTCAGCTGCTGAAGTAACGGATGCTGTATCAGTAATGTAATACGTCTCTATAGTTACCATCGGGCTTGGTTTGGTTTGGCTTAACTTTGTTTAGCGTTCTATTAACAGCTAAGGTCATTTAGGACGTGCCTCCATGTGTGTAGTGTATGCGTGATTGCGTGTGTGTATGCAGAAAACGGTATGTTGGTGTGCTCCTCCATACTACAATTACAACTCATTATCCTAGCTTCCATACAAAAGTCAATGTCAATAGGGAAAATATCAATCATGCAACAAATTCTTTCTCATGATAATGATTTCAATACATCTAAAATCAGTTCACGAAACTGCTAAGCATCCGTAATATAGACTTGGAAAACTAATCTCGTCGGCGATTTGAGTTTAAATACTTTTGTCCTCGGACATGCATCTTGATAGGGGGAAAAGCTACAAAATACAAATGACACTACCGTATATTTGCATATATTCACGA
The DNA here is from genome assembly GCF_002113885.1 of Mizuhopecten yessoensis. Classification (NCBI taxonomy): domain Eukaryota; kingdom Metazoa; phylum Mollusca; class Bivalvia; order Pectinida; family Pectinidae; genus Mizuhopecten; species Mizuhopecten yessoensis. The sequence continues at coordinate 417,669 of NW_018408917.1, forward strand.
AGGCATTACTTTTGTGAATACGTTGAAATTCGCGAAATTTAAATCCTCGTTAATATTATGAGACCGTCACCATAATATCCACGCTTCACACGTCCGTAATATCAGTTGAGCGGAGGCAACTAGGTAAAACATATCGTTTATAATCGATATAAAAAATAACACCTTTATTTGAACTATTTGAAACCAAAATGGTCGTACACAACACATATATCCATCAGTCCAGTTATATTGTGGTCAAAATAAAACCATGCATGCACTATTAGCCCCTTTGGCAAAAATGAGCATTTCTTTGACCTGCTCAAATTTGTGTACAGTTATAAAGCGGAAACTGCAGATAATGACGTTTTTCATTAATCAAGGGGCCATAACTCTGCCAAATGGAGTCCGATTATGGTGGTTGTCAAATTTGGCCGAGCCCTTAAGGCATTTAACCCTGTGACCACGTTGGACGCAAATCGGCTATCATTTGTTGTAGTTATTGCACGGAAACGAATCAAGCAGATAATGACTTTTTTCGTTTTTCATGGGGCCAAAGTTGCGCCAAATAGGATCCTCTGAAAGTGGTCATCGCATCTGGCCGAGCCCTCTAGGCATTTAACCCTGTGACCAAGTTTGAAGAAAATCGGTTAACATTTGTTGTAATTATTCCACGGAAACGAAGCGTGACAGACAGACAGACAGACGGACAAACCCAAATTATTATCTCCCGTTTCGGTGAAAGCGGGGGATAATAAACGTTTTATAAAAACATTGTAAAATCTGTCACTTATTTTGTTTTTGAAATCAGCACATTCAATCATTATGTGTTTGACTGTAAATGGCTGATTACAGGCATAACAACAAGGTTGGTCTTCCCCATGCAAAATGTAACTATGTGTGATGTAGGTATGGCCTATGCGTAGTCGCGAGAGGACAACTTCCTTTCTGCGGTCTGCTCTACCTTTTTACACATGAACCTACATTAGGTTGAATTGAAAATGACCTATTGTTTCTTTCTTTCTTCAGACAATTTTTTTGCAAATTCGTTTAAATAAATTTAGCTATTGAAAGTTTAAAATCAGAATAAAGCAGTTAAATATCTTTCGTATTGAGGTTAAGTGCTACCTTAGCAACTGTATCTAGTTTTACATTTCAATTTATTCCGACATTTTCGGAAATCCAAGTTCGGACATTTCATCTATAGCAATGACAAATAATATCTAAAATAAGACACTTATACAGGATCATTACTTCATATAATAATTACAGATTATAATTATCATTTAGGTTTTTTAAATAGTATATATGTAGACATAATCAAACCATTAGAAAGAGAAATGCAACGGCCACGATTTTACCGTTAGTTGTCTATGTCTGTAGTATCCGCTTCCGGTTAACTAAATTTCTGGCGTGGTATGACAAGAGGTCCCGGGCTTTTGTTAGGATCTCGTTTATGGAGATGTTCTTGAAAGCTGGTTTGGTCCGAAACTGTTACTAGCATACTAGATTTTAAGTCTTTGAATTTATGATGACTTAAGGCGAACTATAATTTGGCAAGACCCTTTATTAATGTGAAAACGCTCGACCCCGTCCCCAAGTCAACTCAAGTTCAGTCCGATACTTGTGTCCAACCCTATCGACGCTACTCCCCAAGGACTCGTGTTTTCCCAGGAGATTAATCACTAGTTCACCCTAATGAAGGCACATATACTGGCCTGTATGGTTTCTGGACTAATACTCGCGTGTATGAAGCCACATGTAGAGGATGTCATTGTGAATCCGTAACCTGATGAAGCGGTGATAGATATTCAAGTAAAGGAAGCTTTAGCTCAACTTGACATTTATCCTTTTATATTTGAGCTGGTAAGATGTCATTTTATTTTACGTGTTTATTAACCTTCAATTGGCCCTAAAGACCTCTTTTGTGTTGATGTGCCGTTAAAAAGCTCAGTTAATAACAAAATAAATAGCTCCATTCCGGAATGAAATTTAGTTCCACGCATCTTAAATTGAGTTCCAGACATTGACTTTAAATTTGACCTAAAGGAGGAACTTGAAGAACCTTCGATATCGGATTCATGTGCGATGACACATAACAAAATCCATGAATCCTGACCACTGGTTAGGTGGTGCAGGATCAATTCCAAACGTTGTTTAAAAATATATGATTAAAATATCTTGGATATAATTCTTTATTGGAAAATACAATAATCTTTCGTTCAAGTATTATACAGGTTATGTATTTTGTATTCGTTGCGTTAAGAAGGATAGGCTTTACGTTACCATACAATCAAATATCGATATTTTAGAACACAACGCCATTGACAGAGGAATTGACCACAACATCCGCAAAACTTAATTAAATTTGTCGATAGGACGAAAAACAATACAAAACCGAAACATAGCTTTTCACTATGGTTCAATTGTTTCATCCGCAAATTGCCAAGTATTGACAAACTGTTTCAGCTTGCATCCTTTCTTTGTTGCTTAATGCCAGAATCCGGATAATTAACAGTGTTCATCGATATTTTTTTCAAATGCACATTAGTCCGGTGTAAATCAATCACTGTGTGGGTTTTGAAAATATTGTGAAACCTCCTTGTATTTTTAATTGGAACATAAAATGGATTATTTGTTTTGCAACTTTCTAATGAATATTAAACAAGCGATGGTTTCACTCAATTTTAAGTTTTAAGTAGCAAGCATGTTTTAGAAACTTCGCGTGTTTAAGTGGAAATATTTTTAAACAAGAGGCCCAGAGGGCCTGTATCGCTCAACTCGATAATAAACCAACCACAAGAAGTTATTTGTATTATAATAATCTCTTGAATGGTACCGAAGAAGGATTTTGAATACTTAAACCTTAAATCCCCCTTGTTAGCCTCGTAACTCTGCACCCAGAGGAGCAACACCCTCTATTCACACAAGATTTAGTCCCCTTTTGCCAAAGAATACTCTTGGCAAAATTTAAATAAAATCCCTCCAAAAGTTCGGGAAGAGAAGGATTTTAAAAATGTTAACCTCAAATTCTCTTATTGGGCCCCGCCCATCTGTACAAGTGGGGCCACACTCTCCATTTACACGAAATATAAACCCCCTTTGCCCAATTATGCTCCAGGTCAAATTTGGATTAAAACCCTCCAACGCTGAGAAGAAAAAGGATTGTAAAGGTTTTAACCTCAAATTTTTCTATTGGACCCCGTAACTCTACATCCAGAGGGGCTCCATCCTCCGTTTATAAACAAGAGCACCACGAGCGGAAGCATGATATGACCGTCAGACCCTTGGAAGGGTATTGATATATTGGAAGCGGGTACATGTAGTGATATACGATGTAAGATTGTTTGCTGCCACCGTTTTGTTGGTGATTGACCTTGCCATTCATTTACTGTGTTTATGGCACAAGCTATTTTGTCCGTGGCCAATGTTGCTATAACTAAAACTAGAACCTTGGCTTCGAGGTAAGAGTCTTGGTATGAAAAGTTTGACGCGACAGCAAATCCTGTTATCAGTAAAACCTCGTTATATCGCTATCTTCTGTCTGTGATTTTGACGGTATAACAAGTGTGGCGGTATATTTGGGTTAACCGTTTGAACCAAAGTGTTAACACCCCCAACTGAACTTACACTTTAAACTAGAAATATGTCAAAATGATATGAAAGTCACCCCATCTCCTGTATGAACATTTTCAGTATAATTAATAATTGACCAAGCTACAACTGACATATTTCCTCCTGTCAATCAAAATAGTCTAACAATGACCTGGTGTATATGCATCCACGCTGTTTAGGTAACCATGCCAACACAAGGATATAATAAGAAAGCATGTGGTTGATTTACTTGAAGAAAATGTTCTATGTTTTATGACTATAAAATACAAACACTACAAATCATTTCATTTTTGTTTAATTTCTGTGACATTCCCTGGCCTTCTGCATCCCAATTTCAAGGCCTTCCACATTCAAACAGGCTGTTCCTTGTTGCCAAAGTACAAGGATGAGATATTTCATCTGTTAAAATTAAGAAAACAATATGATAAAAGAGAACTGAACATGCATATTGGAGCAAATAATTTTCACCAAAACCAAAGGCTGATGATTTAGAAATGTTTCATCCCTATCACTAGTTTGTACTAGTATTGTATTGATGGTTATTTATCTCCATATTATTAGTTGATGATTCTAAAAACGTCAATATATTTATATACATGAAAAAAGTTAATCCGCGACAAAGAGTCTATATATAATTATCAGAGTGAAAGAATGACATAGTTCAAGTTGTATATGTCATTTTTGGTTGAAAAATAAGTTGTTAAACGTATCTCGGCTGCGTCCATGTAAACACACACCCGTGTCTCGTTATTGCCTCGCATCACTTCAAGAGATTGTTCTACTCTAATCCAATTAAAACAACCATTTTCCCGACCCTTACTTACCCTATTGTTCTCCACAGAGCACCCTCGGAACTAGACAATGTAGCCATAATTCGATAATTAGCGATTTTGATATCAGATGTTGTCGTTGTGTTGACAGGTGACCATTTTGTCAAAACACAAAAGAGTTCCTGATACCTGACCATGCCATTCATCGAAAATGCATCCAGACGTGTCATCGTAGTACACAGTGATGTCGTGGGGCTAAATTTACCTGTAACAATTGCTCTAGAAACAGTTTTCGCCAGAGTTTTATCTATTGTCGACAATAACTTAAATAAAAAAAACTCATCGACATTTTCGGAGAGTAGTTTCAAATCGCCAATCATGTTTTACTTTCGCCATAGGAGCCAGTGACGACCACAAGCGCGAGGGTTGGGGTGAAATGATAAAGAAAAAGAGACGTTATTGATCTGTTCTACGGGAACATTTTATTACAACATTTCTATTGGTTTAAAAAGAAATATTATCAATATAGTCGTTGGTCAGACAGGAAATATCTAAATAAATCAATAGCAAAATATATTGTAACACTGTCCCCCTCGGTAGCCTCAAAGGTGCCTGATTCATATTCGGAACACCTTTAGGTTATATGTGATTCCCGTTTGAAATTTGGAACGCCTTTAGGTTGTATCTGATTTTCTAAATCGTAATTTAATGTATCAAATCGTTGAGAGTGCAAAACATAATCACAATATGTATGGAAGTGTCACACACAAATAATGATTAATTTAATGTATTAACGTACGCAACATTCCTGTTATCGGGGTATACCTGTACTCGACTCAAATTGGCGGTATTTAACGAGGTAAAAATAGTGTGATTTTAACCATTTGTTTTGAAAATATGATGGCGGTATTGCGTTACAACGGGTGCATTAATGTTGGGGGAAATCCGTAAATTAATGGCGGTATGCGGGTTAGGCGGTTTAACGGGTGGCATTACAACGGGGTTTTAATGTATGTTAAAAATGTTTGGTTTTTGTTTTATCATACTTAAGAAAGGAATTAAACGAATAATTAAAAAATTAATTTTCGACGGAGTGCCCTCATTTAGGTTATGAAACAGCCAAGTAGATTAATAAAAATCGTAGAATAATTGTTTGAGTTATCGTGTAAACAAGGAAAAGTTAACGGCAAAAATGAAGTACAGTGTTGCTATGTCAAGTGTGATACGCCAAAACGCAGAAAGTGGAAACTCGACAGAAACATTCGTTATATATGTTAAACATTATTGCTTTTAGCATTACTATGCAAAATTTAAAAGGAATTGATTAAAATCAAAAAAAGTTCTTGCATTTACTACACAATGCCCTTATTTGACAATGAAAGGAGCATATAGCCCCGCATTTAAAACGGGACAAAACTCTGCCGAATAGCATTTAAATATCACGATTTAAGAAGTCACTCAATGCATTGAGGTAATGAAACATCCCACCACATTTGAAGTAAAATTGAAGAATTTGTTTGAGGTATCGCGTAAATAAGCAAAAGTTAAGAGCTTAAACGATAAACAGCGCTGCTTTGTCTTGTGTGATATGTCAAAACGTGGAAAGTTGAAACTCAACAGAAAAAAACCCCTTAATATATGTTGATCAGTATTGCTTCTAGCGTTACCGTACAAAATTTAAAAGGAATTGATTTAAAAATTAAATATTCTTGCATTTACTACACAATGCCCCTATTTGGAAATAAACGTGGCATAACTCCATCAAAAATGCACGTTAACTTCTGAAAAAGTTTCATCAAGATATATTCATGAATGAAGGCAGGGAAGTGAGGACAAGGACAAAAAGTTACCAGACGGACGGACAACGCAGCCCATACCAATATACGTCCCGTCGTCCCATTATCCTTTAGATCCCCGCCCTCTGCATCTTAAGGGGCCACACCCATTGTTTATACAAAATTGAGTCCCCTTGTCACAAAGATGCTCCAGACCAAATTGGGATAAACACCCTTAATCCCTATGATAGGAAAATCATTATCTCTGTTTCCCTTATTGGGCCCCGCCTCTGTTACCAAAATGGGACACACCAGCCATTATACAAAATTTAGTCCCCTTGGCCCTAGGATGCTCCAGACTCAATTGGAATAAAATCCCGATATTCATACGGTACAAGAAGGATTTGATTTTTTTTAGCTTTATTTCCCTTATTGGGCCCCGCTCCTCTGCCCCCAGGGGGAGGGGGGCACACCCACCGTTAATACAATATTGAGTGCCCTTGGCCTAAGGATGCTCCAGACCAAATATAGTTAAAATATATTGGGTCGTTAAGAACCAGTAGTGTTTTTAACGAAGAGTGGACGAACGGGCGGACGACGGAAGCTGGGGTATGGAAAAACCACAGCATGGTCTTTCGGACTGATTGTTCATGGAGGTTTGTGCATTTGTGTGTTTTGCTACAAATTTTGTCATAAAACTGCCCTGTACGTTCAGGGAAAGAAAAAAGCCTACTGTATCCCACTATATCTTGTAAAAGTGGGGTAGCCGATAGGTTCTGTCCAAGGACGGACGTTAAACCCTGATAACTAACCACAATTAAAATTAGTAGTTGTTATTCCCTACTTACATTCAGCAATTAGGGTTTTCCCAACAAATGGTTAACCTATTGTCAGTATAATGTGATTGGATGAAATTCTGTCCTGGGTGCGAGTTAGTTAGCGTTGCACTGTAAAATTGGTTGGTTGTATAGGGTTAAAATCCTATCAACAGCTAATTTTATTGAAGGACGTGCCTCCATGTGTGTTATGTGTTCGTATGTGTGTGCTGGAGGCATGGTATGTTGAAGTATTAGCCTTAATACACAGTTTGGGTGGTGAAGACCTGAGCAGTACTTGCACATGGACTTTTGGTCTATCTACCTGACAGTAACTGTATCGAATGTTAAATAGTAACTCATGTGTACACGTGTAATCTATAAAATATATTTAGCTATAGTTCTATAATATTATTGTAATACTCTAGCCACCTATGGAAAGAACTTATATAGGCTTGCCTGTTATTCGGTCCATTTGACCATAACACCGTGTCAATAAAATCTGTTGAAATGAAATGTATTTGCCTCCTGGAGTAAGTGCGGACCTGAAGCCGACTTTATAGTGCCATCTCGCTTGAATACTATGCCGAAGTCACCAAGCACAGATCCCGGCCGCCTACGTTATACTGACAACGGGTGAACTAGTTGTTCCCATTACCCTAAATGCTAAACGTTGAAGCTACCATTTTAAGGACTTTGGTATGTCTCGGCCTGGGGACATCTCATTGACTTCTCTATCTGGGTACACGTTCAACATTAAAGCCAAATTGATGTATCGCCAAACAAGGCGCTAGGATGAAAGATAGTTAGAAATAGAGAGAAATGTAAATACAATTGGCAATGGTTGTAGGAGATTTGTTATGCCTCGTGCAGAGCGCACGGAAGCAAATCCCCTATACTACAGGTGCTTCAACTCTAAAGTCGGCATCTGATCCGCGCTATTGCAAGCAGTATTATAATAAACATACCCTGTTTCAAGTGTCAACTTTTTCTTTGTTGTAGAGTTGGCAGTGTGTTCAGACTACCTTGTTTCGGGTCTTGACGGTGTCGAGTTAACTGCAATCAGTGCCTCCAACTCCCACGCTTTCACGCATGATACCAAATATTCTAGATTGTACACAGCGGATTTTTCCAAGGCCTGGGTCAGCAACACCGTTGATACTAACCAGTACATCCAGGTAAAATACTAAAAGCATTGAAGATGTTTTATTTCGAACTGTTTTTAAAATCTGGTTGAAAATTGGGTTATACGCTAACCATCTGATCAAATTGACCTTTGTATGTCGTCCGGCCGTCATTAAACAATACTTCTAATCGTTATATCTCATAAATTACCAAACAAATCTTCCTCAGATATATGAATGTTCCCCTTGTTTTCAGTTGTGAACATTTCATTCATCACAAAGTTGACCGATAGGCAGCCATCTTATCGTTATTTCTTAACAAGTACAATTGTATTGCCAATGTATTGCAGTCCCTGTTGTTATACAAGCAAATAACCACTTAATAACCTATTAGTCTTATAAAATAAATCAATAACCTACAAGTTTTATATCATATGGCAAATGCAAAAATATGCACACTCTCTCATGACACGTTTGGGCAGTAGATGGTTGGTCACAATCATGACAATTAGGTTGATTTTCGTTTCATAGAATTTAAAAATGTATAATGTAGGTAATATTATACGTGCGTGATCACGAGGACAACTTCCTATCTGCGATCACATTATGTCGAGAAGTACTTGAAAGATTTTTCTCAAATTTCATGTGGTGGTTCCGGTTAGTCCAGTTTTGTGCAGATCTGAAAAAGCAAGAAGGCTGACAGGTTAATGTTTGTTATTGCTGATTTGAAGAGGTAAAACAATGACCTATAGAAAGGACTCAACCAAACCCGACTGTTTGTAATTATAATCAACACTAGCCACAGGATGCACTTACTGTTGTCAAAACTATTAACTGTATAGTTACGCGAAAAGGAGGTTTTGTTTAACGTCCTATTAACAGCTAAGGTCATTTAAGGACTGTCTGCTTGTGTGTAGTGTATGCGTGCTTGCGTGTGTGTATGCAGGATACAGGTTATGTTGGTGTGCATGCATCCTTGTGATAGCGCGGATCTGATGCCGACGTTATAGTGCTATATCAGGAAAAGAAGGTAAAACCCATTTAAACTTACATAATACTGATGAACATCTTACTATGGAAGGCGCCGAGATCTCTGACTTTTTTCTTCATTTATGTAATTGATCAATACTCAGGTTAAGGTTTCGACCAGGTATTGCCAATGTATTGCAGTCTCTGTTGTATTGCAAGCAAATAACCACTTAATGACCTATTAGTCTTAAGCGGCTGAGGTTTGAAATTAAGATCTAGATTATCAAATTTACAATGCATGTCATTAAAACAGTCGGCAAGGATCAATACCGTGACAAGTGTGAAGATGAATTGTGTATGATCTAACACGTATCATTAACAGCTGAACTGAATATTCGATGTCCTGCCGAAGTTCCCTGCTCTTTTTGTCGTTGTTTACTTTGTCACCTGTCTTCATCAAAGCTTAATTAAATTCTTCGCTATAGTATTGCCTATACGTATGGGCGCCAAGATATCTCTGTGCTCTCTTTTTTCATTGATGCAATTGATCAATATTCAGTTTCAGGTTTCAATGGGGTATTGCCAATGTGTGGCAGGCTCTGTTGTATTGCAAGCAGATACCTACTTAATAAATTATTAGTCTGAGGCTTCAGAAGTTTAAAATCCAGATCTAAATTATCAGTTTTACAATGCATGTCACTGATCAATGATGCGGGCAATGATCGATAACAATAACGTGAGAAGTGTGAAGTGTGAAGATGTATTGTGTATGATCTAACACGTATTATCAACAGCTGAACTGAACATTTGATCTACTGCCCTAGTTCCCTATTCCTTTCGTCGTTAATCAAATTCTTCGCTATAATACTTACATGTACTCAATAGGAAAATACCCCTCCTCCTCCTCCTCCTCCTCCTCCTCCTCCTCCTGAGGTATACATATATTACGTTTGAAAAGAGACTCGTATGTGTTTTATTGCTATTTCTATAACCATATTCAACGAAGTCCGGTAATATGTTTCTGGCAATGCCCATGAGGCACGGGTCAAACCCTCTGCAGGTTCGGGAAAAGAATAAGCCTGCTTTATCATTTTGCTGCAGAATCAGTGGTTTTCGTCTCTGTCTTCTGCTAAGTGATATTCTATTGAAGATACTCGTGATCACATGAGATTCGTGCGCTATTAGATTTACAATTATATTTTATAATATCCTCGGGTCCAGTAAAATGGCACGATTTACTGATATTGCTGAAATAAAGAAAAAACGAATTTCGACTTCAAATCAACCAAATTACACCGGCATTAAAAAGGGCGGAAAGTCATTTGTTTACGTTGTAAAAATGGAGCGTGCGGCCGAGGAATACGGCTTCTGTTTCGGACATTTTTTTTTTTAAATTCATGGTTGGAAAACTTCTATTCGTACCAATTCCAGAGATTAGGAACTAGACTATGTTTACATGCATTTCTTACTAAAAATAATGTCCTTCGTCCTTAACAGTAGCATGGAATTAGATTATCTAAGTCTAACTAAGGAAAAGAATACACTTCTCCCATGCGTGCAGTTGTGTTAAAAAAGTCAATGTCCCATTACAAGAGAATAAAACATTGCCACAGAGCAAAGCTTCATCAACATAAAAAATGTGCATTTACAAGTATGCTTATATCTCTGTTAATTATTGAAAATATATGATTATCAAGTATCTCAACACGTTCCATATCTGACACATATTTTACATGTACACGTGTGTGTGATGACAAATATGACTTACTAAGTGTTGACGTATGAAGACAGTGAAAGTCGGACAGAGAGTATAAAAAAAGTGGTCAAAGACATTGAGTTGTAATAAAAAAAAACATTTCTCTTGTTCATACTTGTCAATGAATACATAGACTTTATGAAAACATTTGGAAAAAGGTATTCGTCTCGTGAATATTCCTTTTTACAGAATGGTAAATGACCCATGGAGGTGGGGGGATCGGGAAAGAGCATGCACGCACTGAGAGGGTGCCGCAGGTAGAATTTCAAACCGCAGAAAGTACGATATCAATAGATCACTCGATCATTTATAACGATGTTTGAGCTAAAGATGATGTTGGAAGATGATTTTGATTCAGAATAAACTAGAATTTTGTTTTTGTGAACAAAAACATATGTCTCCCCTTATTAGCCAATAGAAAAACCCCGGTATAAAAAATTAACAAAGGGCCATATCGCTTTATATAGTGGGGCACGAGACCCGAATTAAGAATTTGACACTCCTACTTACCCAAGATGCATTAAAACTTTAGAAAGTTTGGTCAACGTAGGTGAACTAGAACACTTGACAGGTCAGTAAGGGCCCCGTCTTGTGGCAATATATCCCCCATAATCATCAGGAAGCAATCTGCCCATATAGCTGAACTTGACGTTTGACATTTGGACTTCAAAAAAAATCGCACGGAAGCAAAGTATACATTTTACATGTACTATGATGTGAATCTTGTTTCCTTCCACTTCCATATTTGCTTGGCTAATAGAAATGTAATAACCGGTGCAATACTCATTTGTTAGCTTTGATTTGTTTTATTTCACCTTAAATACTTCCCCCATCAAGAGCCAGGGTCCAAGTAAGAGATCCACTTTTTCTTTGGCCTTTGGACCTTAATGACCTTGACCTTTAACCCTGTGACCCTGATCTTTGGTCAGTTGACTCATTCTTCAATTCCGACGAATTTTGCTTCATAATATCATAACAAAATGTTCATCAGTGAAAAATACAAAACTAGACCTTGATCTTGAACCTTTTGAACCCGTAAACTTGACCTTTTAGTTGACTCTGTGTTAAGTTCTGAACAACTTTGCTTCATAATAACATACAAAAAATGTTCATCAGTAAAAAGATACAATATCTGACCTTGAAATTCACCCAGTGACCTTAACCTTAAGTCAGTTGATTCCTTGTTAAATTCCAACCAACTTTGCTTCATTATGTCATAACAAAATGTTCATCAGTGAAAAGATACAAAATTTGACCTCGATCTTTGACCAAGTGACCTTGGCATTTGGTCAAATGACTCCTTATTTAATTCTGACCAACATTGCTTCAAAGTGTCATAACAAAAGGTCCATCAGGGAAAAGATACAAAATTTGAAGTTGACCTTTGGTCAACTCACTCCTTGTTTAATTCCGACCAACTTTGCTTCAAAGTGTCAAAACGAAATGTGCACCAGTAAAAAAGATGCAAAATGTAACCTTCACCTTTGACCCAGTGACCTTGACCTTTGGTCAGTTGATACGTTGTTTGTTTGTGACGGACGGACGGAAGAATTAGTACAGAAGATGCGGGGCCCTAATAACATGGCAGTTATGCCGTGTACAAACTTCGGTTATAAATTAAACAAAGGGTGTATATAGTGGGGTGTATAAAGTGGGTTATACAATCTGATTTTAGTGTGAGAAATTCCGCTTTTCCAAGATACAAAATATGGTAAGTATGGTCAACGTAGGTGAAATAACATAGAACTTATGATCTGGACAAACGTCGGTATTAAAATTAAACAAAGGGCCATAACTCTGTATATAGTGGGGAACGAGACCTAGTTCTAGTGCATTGCACACCTTCTGTGGGTGATGCAGGTACACTTCAAGTTTGATTAAGATATCTTTAACGGTTTGAAATGTACGGCCCGGACAAGAATTTACTGAAAATGTGCACTTATTTGACCTTTGACCTTGAGGTGAAGGTCACAGTGACCTAATTCCAGTGCACTGCACACCTCCTGTGGGTGATGCATGCATACCTAAAGTTTCATCAAGATATCTTTAACGGTTGAAAAGGTATGGCCCAGACAAGTCAGATTAGAAGAACCAGAATAATAATAAGAAGAAGGAGGAGAAGAACCAGTACTAATACAATATGTCTTCCTTCATTCGAAGGGGAGACATAATAAATGCATGTACTTGTATGCCAGAGAGGGTAGGTGAATCAAGTTACCTCCTCTCCTCGGCTGGAGTTTACCGACAGCTGCCGCTTAAACGTACGACTATACAGTTTAGAATTTCTCCATTACGGATTAAAAACGTTGTTTCTTGTCAATTATTTGTCAACTCCTTGTAATATTCATCAAAATATATTATCTACAGAACATAACTCCCTCACCAGGGTCGAACGTCAAACCCCAAACAAATCATGACCTAAGGTTAAGGAAATTCAAAACATCAATTGGCTTTTGACCTTTCTATATGTCGAGTCTATTCACGGGCTTGTGTGTATGAGACTATTTGTGAATTTTGGCCTTTAGAACCGCAATACAACTGTCTTGCTATCGGATATGCAATATTTGTCGGTGTAGTGCACTTTGTCGAGAATAATGGCTAACGCCATCGATTTACACTAACGACAATAAAGTGTGTACAAAACAATTTTTATTGAATGTTTTATAATCTCAACTGACGTCTGTAATACAGGTCTCGAAACAAACATGGTCTGTAACGCCCCTTTTTATGGTTTGCTAGTGTTATGGCATAAATGCTTTATTTTACATTTTACAGGTACAACTACCAAAAAGGGCAGCAGTATACGCCATTATACTGCAAGGCCGAGGGATAACTGGGAATGCACAATGGGTACAGCAATGACGGTGTCACGTGGTCTGATGTGACATCACCAGATGGATCTTCTCAGGTGAGTTTTGTTTCAAAGTATTTAGTTACTATTATTCAAAATGTAATATAAATCACGGATAAAAAAGAATACGGAATAATTTATCTTTTCGGTCTAGATGCAGATGTCAGTTTTATTTCATAGAAATCCTAAAATGGAATTGGCTCTCAATAAGATGATCAACCTAACCCCACCAAATAAACTAAAAGTATCGTATTTCCTTTTGCAAATATATTATATATCCTTCAGAAACGTTTTTTTTTAAACTTGATGTGTCACACTTGAAAGTTAAATTATAACTTAATTGAAATAATTATTGACATATTAGCACATTACATAAAGTATACCGTTAACTGCAATATTTTCAACAATGACAATATTCAAAATATTGCATTTCAACAATGAAATATCCGCCTGTAATGGATTTTTCCTACATAAGTTTGAGAATAATAACTAGTTTGTATCATATATTTGGGATACTAATCAATAAAACTAGAACACTGACACTGACAATGTGTCTGACCGCACATCCCTATGGATTAGTAGCAGTAATATTGACCTTCAAAAACATTAAAACCCCTGTTGCACAACATTCTAAACAATCTGGCTCCAAATAACTTATTTAATTTTACTTTAACCACTGACATCCAATCAAGAGCTACTAGATGTAATTTTTAAAAGATCATTTACATATCGAGGTCCTAACATTTGGAAAAAACTACATCCATGTTCAAAATTGCAAAAGTCTCTTATATTTTAATAAATGTATCAAACAATTTGTTATGGGCTAACAAGTACAATCTGACAATTTTATGTTCAACTTCATCCTTTTTTACTTAATTATTACATATATATCTACATGTTGAGCTAAAAACTGACCAGTTGGTAGGGAACCGTCAACCACTGGACTGTTTTGGGCACTATCTTGATTACATTCTTTTATAACCTATATTTTAGTCCGTCGACTTCATTGCTAATTTTCAATGCACATTGCAATAGTGTATATTCTGTTAATTTTTACCGTTTTGCTATATTAGCATTGTGTAGATAGTGCTTTAACCGTAGTCTTTAGTAACACTGGTGCGACATGCAAGCGTCCATTATTAATTTATGTTTTACAATTAAGTTTTATATCACCAAGTCTGGGATGATAATATATTATTTACTATTTATTATCTAGATATGACATGGTCAGCTATGAGTGTGATATTCTGTACATGTATACATATCTTACACAGATTCTGTACTGTATTATATTTGTTGTAACTTTGTTGTAAATAGTGTACATCTTATCATGCTTGCCATATGTAAGACGAGTCTTTGACTTAATATGTCATCAAGTTGAAATAAAGACTTTTATTATTATTATTATGATAGTAAAAGTAATTCATTATCACGTCCAATGGTAATTCGGGTGATATTGACTTTTTCTTATCTGTAAAGATGCTAATTTTTTTAACGATTCTACTACAGCTATTTACGGGGAACAGTGACAGGGATACCATTGTAAAGGCCGACATCGTACCCAGTGTAATTGGAATGTATATACGTATCAAACCGCAAACATGGAAAGAACGCATCAGCCTCCGTTTTGACGTCAGTGGATGCTATCTGTTTGATGAAGGTACGTGTAAGCGACATGCATGCATACATACCTAATGATAATTGTATGTTACAGTTGTGAATATGGAAATTATTCATGCTAGAACATTTTGTTACGTTTTGACTCCAAAGTATTCGCAGTGTTTGAAATTTTACGATGGTAATGTTGCGAACCGTATCTATTTATATATATATGTTTGTTTCTAAAATGTTACCCGTCACTCAAAACAATTAATTGTATTTACACAATGTTGTGTAGGGAAAAAGAAGATATGTTCAATGTTTCTCCTACCTTTCTAGTGTATACCTTTTGGTTTGACTTTGTTTAACGTCCAATTAACAGGTAAGGACATTTGAGGACGTGCCTCCATGTGTGTTTTGTATGCATGCATGCGTGTTTGTGTGTCGAATACGGTATTGGTCTAGTGCATACCACTGTTTGTTTTCTGGGTTTCAGTTTATTGGTATCGAAGTCGTTTACAACGTTTTGGAATATATTTTTCCATTTTACTGGCTATGTTTATGTGTAAATAGGATATTTCTGTCAAAATAATTGTTAAACTTATTATGCATTTCTTTGCAGCCAGCGCAAAGGAAACATTTTCAAGGATTCCTGTCATTACATCATCACACTACACGGAAGGATTAGTCTTGGACGTTTCAACAACATCCATCTCAAAATGCACCGCCATGTGCAAAGAAACGCCAACCTGCCTGTCTTTTACTTATGAAAAAAGCCAAGACTCATGCCGTGGCTTTGCCGTAGCTGCTCCTGGCTTGTATGGGCAATTTTCGTCCCTGAGCAACGCTTCCCCATGCTTTCTTAAAACAGGTACATGTAATGGACAGGATAAAGGAATGTAATCGGCATGGTATCTTATCTCTAGTTGAATTATTTATTGAATTGAACAAAATAAAAAAAAATATACAATTTCAGTTGGTTCATCAAAAATTACAAATAAGTGTTTATTTATCATGTAAACTGTTAGCTCTAAAACGCATCATACATGTATACTAATTAATATTTTTCCTTTTTTCGTTAGTCTGTCTGTTCCATTTTACTTATGCTTACAAAATTTGAGAAACAATGTATATAAGAAAGAGCAATGTATTTCATTAAAACTAGAACACTGACAGGTCAGTAAGGGCCAAGTCTTGTGGCAATATATCCCCCACAATCATCAAAAAGCAATCTGCCCATATACATGTAGCTGACCTTGACGTTTGACATTTTGACTTCAAAAAGAATCGCAAGGAAGAAAAATATACATTTTACATGTACTACGATGTTGTCTAGTTCCCTTCCACCTCCATATTTATTTGGCTTACAGAAATGTAAATACCGGTGCAATACTTGTTTGTTAGCTTTGATTTGTTTTATTTCACCTTAAGTACCTCCTCCATCAAGAGCCAGGGTCAAAGTCATAACTTTGGACCTAAATGACCTTGACCTTTAACCCAGTGACCCTGATCTTTGGTCAGTTGACTTATTCTTTAATTCCGACTAATTTTGCTTCATATTATCATAACAAAATGTTCATCAGTGAAAAATACAAAACTTGACCTTGAACGTTTGGACCCCATAATCTGGACCTTAGGTCAGTTGACTCCGAGTAAAGTTCTGAACAACTTTGCTTCATAATAACATAAAAAAAAATGTTCATCGGTAAAAAGATACAATATTTGAACCTGACATTGACCCAGTGACCTTGACCTTAAGTCAGTTGACTCCTTGTTAAATTTGGACCAACTTTGCTTCCTAATGTCGTAACAAAATTTCCATCAGTGATAAGATACAAAAATTGACCTTAACCTTTGCCCCAGTGACCTTGACATTTAGTAAAATGACTCCTTGTTTGATTCCGACCAACATTGCTTCAAAGTGTCATAACGAAATGTTTACCAGTGAAAAGATCTTAATTTGACCTTGACCTTTGACCCAGTGACCTTGATTCAGTTGACTCTTTGTTAAATTCCGACCAACTTTGCTTCACAATGTCATAGCAAAATGTTCACCAGTGGAAAGATACACAATTTAACCTTTACCTTTGACAGAGTGACCTTGACCATTGGTCAGTTGACTCCTTCTTTAATTCTGACCAACATTGCTTCATAGTGTCATAACAAAATGTTCATCAGTGAAAAGATGCAAAATTTGAAGTTGACCTTTGGTCAACTCACTCCTTTTTATTTACCTCAGTGTGTATTTTTGTGAACTTAATATCTTGACCAAATTTCATGTAAATCTTGTAAAGTTATCAGCCAGGAACAAAATTTGTGGACGGACAGACAGAATGATTACTATGTACCTTCGATACGGGGCCCTAATTAACCTCAACCCTATACTTAAACATCTGGTACATTGTATTGTTGTAAGGAGTGAGATCGCATATAGACGGTATACCTCAGCGCGTCTTTGTTGACTGCATACAGAATGATTGTTCTAAATCTCCACGGAAAATGGGACCTAGTACATAGAAATAGTTATGCACATCTTAAATAGGACTTTAATGTAACACTAGTTTCAGATAGATTTACGTGTTTCAAAACAATTTTTAAATACATACATTTCCTATGGCTTGAAGGAAAAATCGAATCCCTCGGATTCCGGAAATTTCAAGGAGGGACAAAATACTACAAAGTGATTGAAGTTGCCCGAAATCAATCGAGTGCTGTTGAAATGTGTGCCCGGCTTTCTTCACAACTGATCCCCTTGGAAACGGCTTCAAAGGTTACAACTCTACAAAATGTCATTACCGGTAATGATATTCTGAGTAAGTATTGACAGTTATCAATGATACTTCTCTGGACTTCTTTTTAATTATCTTATCTCAGGTTAAACGCTACAAAAGGCCACTTGCTCAAAATTTTATCCCTGTTTAACACTTATTAAGCACTATTCTACGACGCTATTAAAACGTTATACTGAATGATCAATAATAATGCTGTTGGGTCAAATCATATTCACACGTCAGTTATGTTGGTACAGTATATACGCCTCTTTCCGATAGTGTGGATTGCATGCCGGTTGTGCAAAGACATTCCATGGAATTTGTTTGTTTTGTGAGGCTTTCGTTACAGTTGAGTAAGCCTGTAAATAGAGGTGTTCCGGCCGTTACAGTATTAGGACCATGTTATTGCCTACAAAACGTTTGAAATATGTTTTATTTGCAATTTGTGATAAGTATAGCAATGATGTTCGTATAATGTTTTAGTTTAAATTAAAAAAATGAACTTTATTTTACAATAATTGCTAAACAAGTGATTAATCACTCTGGTTGCCGAAGATGCTAGCGCGCAGGGGTCTAATCAGAATACCTGTAGAAAACCCACGTGGTCGGGCAGGTGATCCTATACCTTTTCGAATCTGCTAGGTGACTCAAAACAAGCCGGTGAAAGGCTAGTGTGCTATCCGCTGTGCCACACGACCATCCTGTAGGTTCTGGTATAAGTTAAATAAGGTTTTGCGTAATGTTAACATCGTTTTATGGACGTGCGTTATGTGTGTTATGTACGCGTGTGTACTTGAGGTGGTATTTTGGTTACTGCTCCTTCTGATCTATGACAAATAACTGATTTTATGTGTTACAAGGTAAAGTGCTCGTGCTGCATGTTTCCGTCACAATTTGATAATGTGTTTCTCAAAAGATTTAAACATGTTTGCAGGACGCAACTTCCGGTTATACGTATCTGGAGAATACGTTTCCAATCAATGGCAGTATAATGGAGTCCCGAAAGTAATAGACGGTGACCTCTGGTCTACAAATCATCCTAACCCCAGTCAAGGGCACTGTGTGATGTTGACAGAAACCGGTCTGGCCAGTGTTGATTGCACGGAAATACTCTTCTTCATATGTGTAATCTGATTACCAATCAGAACTTTTCAACGGACAGATGCTTTTTCGTGGTAATCCAGTATGTTTTAATATTTAAATATGTGTCTGCCTTTGCCCCTGTAGTGACCTTGCATGTATATGGGGTAGGCTGCAGCATGGCTATTCTTCCCCCGAACCTGGATGATGTCTTTGAGAGGCATTCTGTCGTTACAATGTATATGTTCTTCGATTATGATATGTTGGTAACCTTGTTGGTTATTAGTGACGTCAACACGGATTCCACGTACGAAAAGATACGTTTAACATTTAAATTACTTATAATATCAGATACATTTCAGGAATATATTGAGAAACTAATAAATCGCAACCATTAAATTATCAAAACTTTTACCAAAATATATGGGAAATGTGTCCGTTCTGACAGAAAAACCACCGCAGGAATGTTTTTTCCCTTAATATACAGCGTTTTGTGTAACTGATAATGTTTGCTTGTAATCCGATATCAACGTGAATTATTGTATGTAGTCTAATCCCTTGTAGGAACCAGTAATTAGCTATTATATGAGATGCAAGAATGTTGTATTTGAAGTGTGAAAGTTTCAGTACAGTTAATTATAGTATTACTAATTTGCGTGCAAATATTTAATTTTATAATAATAATTATGTCATTATCGACATATCATTTCGTAGTGAGTCCAAATGGCAGATTATGTAGTTTGTATATATATATTAAATTAAATGTAAGAATTGCCAATTAAAGTCACAACGTGTGCTTAACTTTGAAACAAATAATAAATCCATATATCTAACTACAGGTGAAGTATAATTATTATAATTGGTTCACTATAATTACGACGTATAGATTTGGTTCTTAAGTGATGGTTAGGGTAAGGTTCAAACTATTTAACTTTTCTTAAGGATGTAAAAAGAATTTTTAAAAAATACCAATTCGGCGGCCATTTTGAAAATGAGTATTAATGTGTATTTCTTGGGCTTCAAAAAAGGCAAAAATATCACCTTTTTTGACACTAGATTGATCACTTAAGTTGTCATTGTGTCGCCATTTTTAATTATAGAAGGTTCTATTTTGCTGTACAACTTTATAATGTTAAATATGATAAAAATAATATGCAACAAACTGCAAAATAATACACTATTGATATTTTTTTTTACATATTTAGTGTAACTGAAGCACTTTTGATTTTTGACCCGGAAAAAGGTAAAAAATAACACAAATGATAATTGGACAAAAAAAGAAGCACACCGACCCCCCATTTTTATGGATTTTTTTAGGAAGAGAAACACATTTTCGATTAATTCATTAAATATTAAAAAAAGGTTTAATACCAGAAGAATGGTAAAAAAATGAGTGTTTTTTCATTAAAAAATAGGGGGTGGGGTAACTAAAATCGGCTTTCTGAGTTAAAAGAATAAGATATAAGAAATTTTACTTCCATATTTTAAAAGAAAATAATATTTTTATCAATTCTACAAACATTCATACATATCTGATAACACACTTGATAGAAATTGTATGAATTTGTTCCGCAAATTGTCAAAACCCAAAAAATCACCTAAAATCACATGTTGTGTTAAATTGGTATCTTTGACCGATCATAGCACAAAAACGAACACATCGACATAGTTTTTTTTGCATTTTCCAATATGCCATTAACTCCTTTTTCCAAAAAAATCCATATAAGAAAAAAAATTAATACAGGAAATTTTTGACTTCTCAGAGGAGTACATCCTTAAGGAGTTAAGCTGATATGACCGACTTATTTAAATATTAAAAGTTCTGTAAGATGATATTTTTCTTGTATTAGGCGTGTTATTTCTTTGTTTAGTTAGTGATCATGGTCCAATGTAGCAGTGTCGTTCGAATTGCATTTTATAAAATTGGTCACCTTAGGATCATAATAACATGTCTTGATGTTAACAAGTTCTATGATATCTCCTCTGAAACGTCTTCAAGCTAATGGTGGGAGCTGCAAGAGTTCAAGTATCTTTGGATAGGCCAGGTCTGCAATTCCTAGTGTCAATTCAGTGGCTGTTCTCTGTGCGTTTTAAACTGCCTCTTTATGTTTTATTTGATGCGGGATCCAAACTTGGATCCAATATTCTAAATGAGATCTTACAGGTCCTTTGAATAAAACTTGTATGTAATACAGTCCAAATATTATATCTCCTATCCAATAGCCCCTATAATTGAAATGGTTGTATATATTTTTGCAAGATACATAAGTATTAAATGCGAGTGGTATCAATAGCTACACCTTAGTGATTTTCGTTATCTGTAAATAAAAGTTTTTTCATCCTCCATCTGGTTTTCCTATTCTCATGTTTTACATTTGTCTAGGTGTAATTGCAGTAGCTTCTTGTAATTCCATTCTTGGGCTTCAAGCAGATCTATTTTCATTGCAGAGCCTGGTATACCTCATTGGTCGGTATTGCCCGATATAATTTTGTATCCACTGCGAATAGGTATGTCATTGTGCTTATGCTTGTTACTTTCGGTATATGTAGATGGTGTAATCAATAACATAAATAGGGCTGGTCCAAGAACAGACCCCTGTTAGATAACACCTACGCACTTCCTTCCAAACTGACGTATCTCCAGATTAAGACTACCCGTACTTTGCGGTTGCGAAAATGCCTGAAGTAGCTCCCGTGGTTTCATTGGGGAGTTTTTGGTCGCAGTTTAATGGATTTTGTGTGGATCTGAACTTGTATAAGATGCGACATATGGGAGCGAGCGTCTGGTGGAAATTCATTGTACAAAATCATTAATGTGTTATTTTAATAAATGGCTGATCGTTAGCATTCAAATCTTCGTGTGATCATTCAATATGTAATGTTCAGGCTCTTTGCTTTAGCAGAGAAATACCGCGCCAATACAGCCTATTCTACTGTTTATTCTTCGTGGGTAAAACCCCTAAATTACAAACAATATGACGAATATAATAGACATTAGGAAACACACGCACCTAATATTAACACATTTACATTATTTAAGTTGAAAATATACTTTGTATTAAAAACATATGAGAGCTTTTGAATAACTAGTCAGGTCATATGGCTAGGCACACAGAGACTACAATGCAAAAAGTTTACGATAACGTTTAGTTCACAATTATTTCTGTAAAATGTATCTTTAAAAATAATAAGATGATATCATTTACACTTACCCTGTTTGTGGTGCCGGCTGTTGATAGATATAATTCTGTAGAAAACTATAAATAAACTATAGATGTAGTCTCTGTGACCCTGTAGCGCTTTGACGCCATCGTCCGATATAGGAATGTAGGCAAGGGAAGGCAGAGACAAAAATAAAGGGTTGACTTGGTTTCGGTTTTACGTTGTTTAACGTCCTATTAGCAGCTACAATCATTTCAGGACGTGCCTACATGTGTGTTGTGTAAGCCTGCATGTGTGCTGGAGACGGTATGTTGGTGTACTTGCCTGCTTGTGATAACACTGAAATAATGCCGACTTTATAGTGCTATTTCACTGAAATTTCCTGCCGAAGGTACCAAAGCACAGCATTCCGCTCGGTGGTCTCATTATACTGACAGGGGGTCAAAGACAGTTATAACATGTTAGTTAATCGTACCCAAATTGGGTCCAAAAATAAATTGCCACTCAGACCATAAACGTAACTTTCGGTTCTTTGTACAAAACATACAAAAGTGAATTAAGACAATTAAGGAAAGCATTGAATAACAAAAAAAATCATTCAGTATACACTTCCTTTCTCTAATCATTTTGACTGATTCTTCAAAAGAGTAAATGCACTTTGTGATAATTTCTGATCAAAGTTTCATACTGATGTTGAGTTATTATTCGTTCAAAGTGGGCTTGTTGTTTGAGCTATTTACTAGATCATTTCTTGATGTGTAACAAGGGGAATCTAAATTTAAAACTTGAGAAAGATCTTTATTATCTATATACTACTAGACCGGAGTTTTGAGATTGATGACCAATGAGCCTAAACAAAATGTGGAATGTACGATGTTTCGTTTACTTTTTATGAATGGAGAAGTGTTGAGGAAGAAGTATATAGATAATAAACAGTTTATCACAAACTGTTTTCAGGTATTGTTGCTCAAACATTTTATCATCGTTCGCTCGTGGATAAAATTGTTCTCACGGCAAACCCTGAAAATACAGAATGATAATCATGGGAAGTATTCTTATTACATAAAATACCTCCAATGGTTCAGAGGAAGAAATATTTTAACCTCTATTTCCTTATTCGACCCTACCTTTCTGCCCCCAGGGGGTCACACCCACCGTTTATACAAATTAGGTCCCCTTGTTCCAAAAATGCTCCAGAATAAATTTGGATAAAATCCCGTTATCCCTCCGGTAGAGAAGGATTTTAAAGGTTTCACCTCTATTTCTCCTATTTGGCCTCGACCCCATGCCCCCAGAGGGGCCACGTCCACCTTTAATACAAAATGTAATGCCCTTGGTGCTCCAGACCAACACCCCAGCATGTGGGGGATCGGGAAAAGAATACACCTGCTCTTACCCACTGCATGTGTATCGTAGCAGGCGACTAATGATTGAACCTTCTGCAGAATTGGGATTTGCTTTGATTCCTCTATTTGGGGACACAAAAAAAGTGACCAAAATTAATCTACTGTACCCATTGCAATATTTGGGATCTTTATAATTCTTTCAAATTCTAACTTCATTTTATTTCCTAGCGCCTGGTTTGGCAACACCTCACTTTTGGCCTTTTACGGTGAGCCACAGTGGATTTTGTCCCCAGGCAGGGACTTTTACCAAAATCCTTTATTAAAATGGTAGTTGTTATTCCCTGCTTAATGTTCAGCATTTAAGGGAATGGTCACAATTGGTTCATCTGTTGTCAGTATAATGTGCCCCTTCGGCATGGTATTTCAGAGAGATAACACCATAAAGTCGGTATCTGGTCGTCGCTATCACAAGGAGGCAAGCACACCAACATTGTTTTATTATTATTATGATTATTATTATTATCAATGCTTAACGGCCCATCAACACAGGATAGGTCACTAGGGCAAAAAATGGTCGACAAAAAAACAAATGCTGAATCAAATTTTAAAGGTGTGAAAAATGAGAAAAAAACAAGAAGAAGAACAGTAAAGAGAAAGGACTAAGGGAAACGAAAAAAGACAGAAACAATTTCTACACTATATACATGGAACTCTGAAGATTTACAACGGCCCGACCATTCCAGAAGAATGCACAAAGGGCTGGCCACCTGTATACCAAACCCCCAGAAAGAAATGCACAACGGTGCAAACCTAGCATTTGCGTCCCGGCCTAAAGACGATGCTGCTTAGTTTGACCTCTACCTTTTAACCTGTGTGGCTTGGGTGACCCTACCAGGAGCACAAAGCATAGCTATCCATATCATTAAGGTTCTCAATCCCCCACCACGGAAAGGTGCAGCACCTAGGGGGCACACCAACATTTCCTGTCTCCTGATACACACAAGCAAGTACGCATACACTGCACACATGGAGACATGGCATAAGCTCACCGGTCCTTTGGACCAGGTGAGCTAATAAAAAACACGGCCAATACAAGATTTGTCGCAAAACATGTGCGTTTACGACCTACGTTAGCAAATTACGTCGCATATATATATAAACTATATTTATTTTACAACAATTATGAAACAAGTTATTTCAACTTATATTAATCACTAATCACTCTTGCTGGGGTGGACGTTAGTGCGTGGGGGGTCTTAGTGTGGGAGGAAACCGGAGTACGCGGATAAACCCACGTGGTCGGTCAGGTGACCTTTTCACGTCCGATCGGGGAATCGAACCCCGGCCGCCTTGGTGAAAGGCATGTGCGCTATCCTCTGCACCACCGGAACACCCTAATTTTGTGTGACGTACCCTCCGGTGAAACGTTCCAAGATGGACGGACGGAAAGACGTTGCCAAAAAGACGACAAATATCAAATGGTTAGAAAATGATGGAGAGCTTAGCTGCAGACTCGCTCGAGTGTTGTCTTTAAGATTGCTGCAGGCAGAGGAAAGAACAAGGTGGACGAAGAATGTCTTGGATAATAATGACTTTCAGGAAATCGAGATGAATTAAGCAGACTTTTTTTGGACAGAGATGATTCTTTAGACAACAACATGTAACCCTACCAGATCTGTACTTTTGGATGATAAGGAGATTACAAACTTTTGGGTTCAATTCCAGAAACAAGAATACAGACATGAAAACTTTTCAGTCCTTCCTGCATACTATCCGAGAGAAACGACCGATGGGGGGTTATTCCCGTTAGTGAACTTGACAAAATGTGGGCAAGGTTCTCCCGTGGTGTACTGTAAACAGACAGCCAAGAATATGAACCATACACACTGACAGCAATCCAGGGTAGCATTGATACATACGCATTCACTACACGCATGCATCTTGCAGGTGAGGCCGTCCTTTAATGACCATAGCTGTTGATAGGACGTTAAACAATACTAAACTAAACCACAACAAACCGCCACTGGAAAGATGAAACAAGTAACATTCAGGTAAGCTATAGTTTTTGACAGGTCCCTGAAATTCCTAACCCTCCAAATCGTAGGCATTGGAGACAATTTATATATGGTATTTGTTTTGCTTAACAGTATAATATAGTATGTATTCTATATAACAAAATGAATTGTAAATTGTCAACTCCATTATTTCTGCATTTTTCATGAGTAGTGCAGTAAATATTGGGAGAGCTATCTCCCTTAGACTGCTGACTGCACCGATAACATCGATATGACATCTCGGCGCGGTCTCTTCACATCTAGCCTTTCCAACTACCGCTAGGGGGGAAAGGGAGATAACTTAAATTAAAACGATACTCGGTTGTCGGCTTGCACGTTTTTTGGAGATTGAATCAGTTTGGCAGGCGTTGATTAACAGGCAAGTACAGTGTGTCAACATGTTATAACGACACATATCTTAATAGCCGCTCAATACAATTAATAACAAGCCAAAATATTTCACCAAAATTAGTGTAAACGATTTTGTTTGAAGAAAACTATATGCTTGTCAACGCATGGCTTGTGGTATTTCAGTTTCTTTCATGGCCTTGCCGTTAGGTTACTAGTGTTTTTCGAGTGCGAGAATATTACTTTATCACCATAAAATGTATGCCCCAAAATCCGGAATGTTACGTCCATGCACATAGATGCACGATTTGTTTAACCGGAATGTTGATAATTCGCTGCACATTGTGATAAACGAGTTACTCCCTTATACTTATAAATCGTTTCAAAATATACCTAGTTTCGTTTTCTATTTTACCATGTTACCGATCTTTTCGTTCAGATATAAGTTAATTTACAACCACGTTAATGGAAAAAGTGAGCTCACCAGCTACAATGGAGGTAAGAACATTCTATTTTATACAATGATAATAAATCAATATTATCAAAACATTCTTAGAGACAGATTTTTTATTTATTTTTTATTTATTAATTTCTAGAAATGATCTCAATGATTGCACTGAAGGGAAAAGGATTCCAATAATAGATGGAACAGAATTAATTATGATACATGTGCCTCCTTTTTATGCTTTGCCTGCCGTGCCTACATTACATGTCATGCACGAGAGGCTATCATGGAACGAATTTTATTCCACAAATTTGTTATTATAAATCCTGTTACGCATTTAAAGTATCGGTTACACCAGGAAATTATCCAGGATGACTGTGATACATGTATGCTTGGGTTGGTTTGGTGTAGTATTATTTAACGTCCTATCAACAGCTATGGTCATTTAAGGACGGCCTCCCCTGTGTGCAAGATGCATGCGTGTGTGTTTCGGGAGGCTGCGATATGTTCGTGTTTGTCTCCTTGTGAAAGCGCGGAACTGATGCCGACTATAGTGCTACCTCGCTGAAACATACTGTCGAAGACACCAAGCAGGACACCCCACCCGGTCACATTATACTGACAACGGTCGAACTAGTCGTCCGACTCCTAAATTGCTGAGCGTTAAGCAGGAGTAGAAGCTACAATTTTGACAAACTCTGGTATATCTCGGCCAGGGGACAGAACCCAAGCCTTCCTCGCATTGTGTAGGGCATGCTAGTCAATAAAGGCACATTTTGGTTAGCCTTCTGACAATTCTAGCAGAGATGATTATGGAGAATCTGACATTGATATGAAGAACTGAAAAGTATAGAATTTTCATATTTGGCTAGTGGATTCCTGATATAGAGCCCGACAAAGTTTAAGAATGAAAATATATTTGACCTACTTTCATGTTCACAACGGTCAAATATGTCAAACTCTTCAAAGGAATTCTTCTGAAAAATAAAAGGGAAGTTGGCTTCTTGTTAAAAGATGTCCCATTGTTATTTATTAAAACGTGAAGTCCAGCCTTAATGTATAGCGTGTCAGGAACCATATACAATAAAGCTCTTGTTATTAGTTGTATCGACTTTCAGTCAACTCGAGAAAGGTTATATAATAGCATTACATGTCTTAAATCTCTTTTCTAAAACATAACTGTCTCTTCAATTTGAGGCTGTTGGTCTTTTTGATAAAATTTGAGTCACCATAGCCATTTTCAATATTCAAATTGATGTTTGTCTATTACCTTTAAGTTTGTTTGATGTTTTTATTTATTTGTTTTTGTAAACCATGTGTTGGCCCTAATGACCTATCCTGTGTTGATGGGACGTTAAGCATTAATTATTATAGTAATAATTGTTAAAAGAGGTCAAGCCGATCTGACCTTTACAAAGCAGGGAAGAATTATCCCATTGGATATGACTCTTCATATCTACCTTTCCAACATGGGAGGGTAACTTACCATTAGTCCATAAGCTGCCAAAAGACAATGTCGGGACGTAGATACTCCGTTGGAGCCAAAGCAGGTTAAATTAGGTCACCATATTACCCCTGCACATGGTCTGCTTTCAGCCATTGCCGATGTTTGCGTGAACGAGACCTTGGCAATGAAAGCCAAACAAGTAACTACAACTTTGCGCGACATCCGCAATGAAGAAAGAGGCAGAGTGGCACGCAACAGGACAAATAACGAACGTCGTGCACATCGCACGCACCATACTCCAATTGACCCACACACGCGTCAATCACAAGGCACGCGCCGTACCACTGCAAGGATTGATGATTTGTCAGAGAGCGAGATATCTGAGCTTTACTTCTCCAGTGAAGGGAGGGGACAGCGACTGGTATTCTTTGGACTCCTCCAATGACGAACATAGGCATCGCCAGAGGAGTAAAAGTCCTTGAAGACATAAATTTACTCTGGTAAGGAGAGGTGGGAGCCCTTCGATCTAAAACTTTAGAGGGGTATATAGGACAATAGATGGTCGGACCGTAAGACTATAAGGTATATTTTCTAATGTCTGGTCGATGAAAAGATGGTGGCGCAGAGAGCCATGGAGACCGTCCATAAAGCTCCTAAATATATAAAGGTCTCCGTGGCCAATCAGCGTGCTTTGTTTGGGTCTCGTGCACCACATTACCCCCGTATGCAGGTGGAATCTGCCGTGGGCACTAAGTCGGGAAATAATAAGGTAGAGGATACCATAACATTCTTAAAAAGAGGAACTGGTGGAGTTAAAGAAATCCCTGGCCGAAATTGGTGAGGGCGGTGAAGCTAAACATTATGCAATAAAGCATTGGACTTTCCTCAATTTTAAATTAAACATGAATCTTATTCTCAAAACGTTGTACAGGCATGCGCTGTTATCGGGAAATGTAAAAAAAATAATGAAATGTGTGATCAGGTTATTGAATTTTGTCTTTTACAAAGATTTGAAATATTGACAGTCCTACAGTTGTATCATCCTAATCTGAAGCTCAGACGATTAATGGGGAAATCGATGCTAGTCACTGGCAATAAAGATTCTAGTCCTTTTGGGTACATTTAAAACATATCGATCACAATGGCCGCTTAAGGCATTTTCGGAAAGACTGTTCGTATTTCGAGAACCTTGATAGCAATCAGTTAATAGCAGTAGAAGATCCAATAAGAGCAGTTAAATGTATATGTGGTTAAGGGGCGATATATACTTGTGACAGGAAATGATTGTCTTGCACCTGACGATAAGGCCTCGGGCCTATTGATTTGGATAGAGTTATAGTAGTCGCCTGCGAGTGTCAGGTTTATGAGATTGTAAAATCGTATTTGTTGTGACATGTTTACATTATTTCTCACTAATTTATTTTTATTTTTAGCGCCTTGCTTGGCAGTAACTCACTGTTGGCTTCAATTTTGAGCGTGCGCCCATGTGAGGAAGGCAATGGGTTCTGTCCCCAGGCCGGGACATACCAAAATCCTTAGGAATGGTCGTTGCAATTTGCTGCTTAACGTTCACAAAGTAGGGGAATGGCAATAGCTTGTTCACCTGTTGTCGGTATAATGTGACTGGGCGGAATGCTGTGCTTGGTGCCTTCGGCATGGTATTTCAGGATAAATCACTATAAAGTCGGCATCAGATCGACGCTTTAACAAGGAGGCAACTACATCATTCGAATGTATTCATTTAATTTTTAGCTCACCTTCCCGAAGGGCAAAAGAGCTCATGCCGTGGCGCGGCGTCCGTCGTCCGTCCGTCCGGCGTCAATATTTGTTTACTTTAAACAACTTCTTCTCGATAACCAAAAGGCCTAGGGTGATGATATATGACAAGAAGCAAATTGAGAGGAAAGGCGGGTGATGATATTTGACAAGAAGCAAATTGAGATGAAAGGCTACCAAGTTTGTTCAAATATATCATTGAAATTTGAATTTCGAAGATAATGAAAAAGAAGACGCCCAATGGGCCTGAATCGCTCACCTGGTATTAATATAACACTTGTAATCTTAAAAGTGGACTAAATTCAGCCACAGGCAAAATACCAGTGTTTGATTAAACAAACTCTATTAAAAGATTTAAACATTCGATATATTTGACCTCGAAAGTCAAACAAGGATAATTAAGTTTCTACAGACATTGTGATCCAGTGGTCATTACTTCAAAAAGTATGGTAAGATATTACATATTAACAAGATTTCATACTTGTCAAGTTTTGGAATTCCTAGAAAAAAGATTTCGTCAAAATAAAGGCAAGAAAGCATTAATTACATAATAAAGGTATGAATCACATGTCCCAATTTTCCCCAAAAATCAGTTGGCAAGTAGCAGTAATTATTAAACATTTTACACAAGGTTTTCATAAAAGAGACATAACTTTCCCAATCACACAACTGCCTGATGCACCAATCATATGTGCAAAGTTTCATAACAAATCCAATGAGAAGCAGCATCTAGTGGGACCTTCAACCTTATTTTGACATAGACATTAATTGTATTACAGGAGATACAGACATCTTTGGAGAAATTGAAGAGAAATCAGATGCACTAAAAGACAGCTTTTGTTTCTTTTTCTCTGAATGCAAATCTGTAGTGCTAACTTCTGTTGTTCAACATTCAGTCTTTCTTTCTCTATCTGTATTAGTTCACTGCTGAAATCTGAAAAAATATTGATTCATTACTTACCTTATATCCTACTTCTTATCATTAAGAATCAGGAAACACAAAGGCATTGTTGAGTTGAAATTGATGCTATTTTATAGTTATAAATTGACTTTGTTTTTTTAAATATTATATTCTATGAAACAAAACAGAGAAAAGGCT
The DNA here is from genome assembly GCF_002113885.1 of Mizuhopecten yessoensis. NCBI lineage: Eukaryota > Metazoa > Mollusca > Bivalvia > Pectinida > Pectinidae > Mizuhopecten > Mizuhopecten yessoensis. The sequence continues at coordinate 448,447 of NW_018408917.1, forward strand.
GTACAAAATGTACATGCATCTTTAGGCAATATTGAAGGCAAACCATCAGTTCAAGGTCAAAGGTCAAACAGTAGTTGTGGTGTTAACAAAGGACCCTTTCGTTCTATACATATAGAATAACATACAAAGTATGAATTAAGTCCATACATTAAGTTGTGGTCAAAATATGTTGTAAATTGGGATAGACTGATGGACGGTCAGGGTCACACCAGTGAATACTATTAATAATGCGGTAGTGTGAAAGAGATCAGTATGTTGGTACAGTGGATATGTATAGTACATGTTACTCACATTTGTTTACCATCAGAATGGCATTATGTAGAAAATCAACTTTCGCTCATTTATGTGACGGGGAATTACCTTTAAATTCCACTGCCTGGGCAGCCCTTTTCCGTTTTTTGCTTCTTTTTGAGACATCAGCTAGCAAATGCTCGTCCTCACTGTCCTCATTGTTGTCTATTAAACATAAGAAATTATAAATAGTTAATTAAAATAATTATTTTGTATCATTTACAGCACGTGGTTATATAGAACTTTTTCACCTATAAGAGACTAAGGTAACCATCTTTAATCCCAAAAATTGAAAGTTTATCTATTTTTGATGGCATTATATCCCCCATGTTTCACTCTCTGTTTTGAAAGTTGTTCTGGACAGAGCTTGAAATGCCAAGGTAAGATGGATGGACAGACAGACAGACGGATGGAGAAGCTTAATTCAGTATACTCCCTTAGTTTTGTTGTTAGGGAGGGGTGGAGTGTATTTAATTAGAGGGGACATTACATATCTAAAATAATGAGAATATGAAAAGTAGGAGGAGACAGTTTTAAGAGAATATTTTGACAACAATCAGTGAGTTTTAAAATTATGTTCAATTATGGGAATTGAGGTTAAAATAAGGGATGGTTTATTCATGGCGTTTTGTTACGGAAAAAACCCCGAAATTCATGAATTAAAGCACAACATCTCTAAGTAAGGAACTTTGTTTTTACTTTGGCAGAGTTTTTAACTCACCTTCCCGAAGGGCTAGTGAGCTTATGCAATGGCGCGGCGTCCGTCGTCTGTCAACTTTTCCTACAAATTGCTACAAGTCATTAACGACTGAGCAGATTTAATCAGAAGCATCCTAAGGGGAAGGAGAACAAATTTTGTATAAACCGTGGGTCTGGCCCCTGAGGGGCGGGGCCCAATAGGGAACACATAGTAAATTCTTTAAAATCCTTCTTCTTCTGTAGGAATGGGAGGATTTGTTCCATATTTGGTCTGAAGCATCCTTGGGTGAAGGGAAACCAATTTTATATAAACCGTGGGTCTGGCCCATGAGGGGGCTGAAGGGCGGGGCCCAATAGGGGAAATATAGCAAATTCTTTAAAATCCTTCTGTAGGAATGAAAGGATTTGTTCCGTATTTGGTCTGAAGCATCCTTGGGTGAAGGGGAACCAATTTTGTATAAACCGTGGGTCTGGCCCCTGAGGGACGGAGCCCAATAGGGAACACAGTAAATTCTTTAAAATCCTTCTTCTTCTGTAGGAATGAGAGGATATGTTCCATATTTGGTCTGAAGTATCCTTTGGTAAAGGGGAACCAATTTTGTATAAACCGTAGCGGGGCCAAAAGGGGGCAATTGGGCTATATTGATTTAAGCAACTCCATCTCTGGAACTTAGAGATGGATATCAACCATATTTAACAGGAAGCATCCCTCGGTTCAAAATTGTACAAATGATTAGGCTGATGGGCGGGGCCAAAAGGGGGCAATTTGGCTATATTGCTACGAACGACTTCTTCTGTAGAACTATCCACTGGATATCAACCATATTTGACTGGAAGCATCCCTAGGTGATGGGGATTCAAAATTGGACAAACGGTTGGGGTGACCCCCAGGTGGCTGAGGGGCGGGGCCAAAAGCGGGCAATTTGGCTATATTGCTATAAACGACTTCTGTAGAATTATGCCATGGATATCGATCTTATTTGGTCAGAAACGTTCATGGGAGGCAGGGACTCATAATTGTACAAATGGTGGGGCTAACCCCCCACCCCCGTGCTAAGGGATGTTGCCAAAACAAGTGTATTACTTGGAAATGGTTGTGATCCCCAGAGTATAACCATATATGCAATTGTGGGGTATAAAGAGAAGAATGCACATTCGCTTCCAGGATGGCCTAAGGTCTGGCCCCACCCTTTCAAACATAGTCACTGGGGCATAACTTTGAAACGGTTAAGATCCACACCCAAGAACTATATATACAAATGCTTGGCATAAAGAGACAAAAGAAGTCATGGTATTAGAATAGACCCTGGGGTCTGACCGAACCCCTAGGGACCTAGTTTCTTAGTCACAGCTTGGAAACAGTTGAGATCCCCACCCTATAACCATGCATATATACAATTGCTGAGTATAAAGAGATGAATGCACATATGCTTCCAGGATGGCCATGGGGTCTGCCCCACCCTTGAAGACTTAACCCCTGGGTCATAACTTTGAAACGATTGAGATCCCCACCCCAAGACTATTAATACAAATGCTGGACAAAAAGAGACGAATACAGTCATGATATTAGAATTGATCCAGGGGTCTGGCCACAACCCTAGGGATCTAGTTTCTGAGTCACAGCTTGGAAACAGTTGAGATCCCCACCCCATAACCATGCATTACATTGCTGGACAGGAAATATCTAATGCAGACATACTACAAGAATTGGCATTGGGGTCTGGTTTATTCCCTTGGATCTCATTTGGAGAATATTTTGCCATGATTGCTTAGATATTCAGGTGAGCGATACAGGCCCGTTTGGGCTCTTGTAAAGGATTTGTTCTTAAGAACTAAAAGGGATCCTCCATAAGATTTGGCTGGTAGCTTTTTGGAATAAAGCTAACCAATTTGAGAAGGAAAATGACATTGACCTACTTACAAAGTCACAGGGTAAAATATGTCAATCAACTTCTGAAGAAGAATCCAAAAGCAAAGAATCTTATAAGAATATTTGGCTGGTGGTTTCAACAGATGGAAATGACAAAGTTTGCATGGAAAATATTTGTTGTGCAATATAATATTTAATGAGAATATTTTGTATGACTGGATAAATATTCAGGTGAGCGATACAGGACCTCTGGGCTTCTTGTTTTTGTATATATTGAATATGATTATATATTTTTAATAGCACAATGTTTACAAAAACACATAGTCGAGATGTACTGAAGAAGCAGATTATTTTTAAATTTCGAAATTTGATTGGACAGGCCAATATTCACAGCAGCCATAGTACTACTGGTGTTCAATTCAGGAGACATTACACTTTGAACTGTGGAGTTCGATGAGTTTGTTAACATTTGAATTTCTGGACAATTTAATAGAATCTTGAAACGCGCATTTAACAAGAGGACAGAAATAATCAGCTGTGAAAGCTTAAAGGTTTAGGATGTGTGTAATATAAATGCCTACATGTACCAGTAAAGCTAGTCTGGACATTGTTTTCTCTCAGTATTTCCTGTAACAAGATATTTTAGACCCCTACAACCTAGTGAAGATAATAAGTTTGAACAGAAGGGGCATCACTTACTACCCTCTATCAACTTTTTACCTTTCTCAGATGTTACTGCTTCCTTCCTTTTCTGGACAGTGGAAATAGCACCTATCTGTAGGCAATAAACAATATTCAACAACTTGAAATTTTAACTTACCACATTATAAACATTGATACATTGGCAATCTATAAAAAACTGATATAGATCTTAGGCAGATGATATATACTTATATCTACTGTTTCTGACATGAAGTTTACAAAGATATACTTATACATCTTATACTTAAAAAATATATAAACATTCTGTAAACACTGCAAAACCTTATTATATTGACATTTGATTTGCCAATATATAGACCTCAAAAAGTCAACTGATTTTTGAAACCATAAATCTGGACATGTGACATCATAATCATAGTGTTGTAAATACATGATAGGGACTGGAAACTTTTTATCAAGATTATTTTTTTTGTTTTTATAAGAATAAATCTCATATTTAATGAATGAAAGGTACATTGTATAATTGTTTGCTTCTATGAAGTTCCTGACCAACAATTAGTTTTGCAGCAAACAATCAAAGTGGTTGTCAATGTAAAACTAATACTCTGTAATTGTTTACCTTCAGCAAATGAACATGTCTTTCCATTTTTATGAACATCATATTCAGCATCTGTGGCTATTGGAGGAGTAACATTGGCATCAGCATCTATTGAAAATGAAAGACAAATTTATTTTTTAAGACAAATTAAATACATCATTTAAAATGAATAACAAAAATAGAAACCTTTTAAAAAAGTAAAGACTTCTGAAACTTGAAGCTTAAACACTTTCAATTAACATCTTAAACCATCAATGGTCTCACTATTATTATTTTTCTGATAGTTTTCTACTCTTCTTTTCCATAATTGTGAGATTGATTTAGCATATTAGAAATCAATATATAGTGGATGTAAAATGTGTACATGTGTATGTGAGATGAAAATTGTGTTTTGGACCTATTGCAAACAGAAAATATTGCTGACGTAATGAATACATGTGTGTGTGTTAAACTATATGTGTGTAATTGCTAAAGTTATGTATGTGTGTATGTCTCATTACCTAATGATGACCAATGTGATGGACCCTATATTGTAACATGCTGTTTTCAAATTGACAACCCTTTGTCGAGTAAAATTGTATGAAATATATTACCTTACCAAAATTCCTTTGATTTACGTACATTTATCAAAATATAAGAATGAATTATTTATCTTAGGTAAAATGAAAGATACTGTATAAGGTATCGATGTTTATGTGTGTTCAAAACGGAGCTTACTTACACAAATCAGGAGTAGAATGCATATGATAGCATAAACAGGACATTTGATGCGATATTTGCAGGTACAAATGTATTTCTGTATGATTGGTTTGCGTTCGCTACACTAGGTTCACCTTTCGATACATGCAGTGGGTAACAGAAGCTGTATTCTTTTCTCTATACCCAACCTGCAGGGGATGGTAAGTCTTGGCATGCTGCACGGAGATAACAAGACTTTTTTGCTTGACAGCCAGTGTATAGAACAGCTGATTTGTATATGTTAGATAATATAATCAAGTATATGCCAGTCTAGTTAACGATGTTTATTTATATAGGAATCTTGGATAATCGGGACTTTGCTGTGTAAAGAAGACACAGACAGTGTGTTTCAAGTGATAGAAAAATAACATTTCACCAACTGAGGTGTTTATGGGGGTCTGATGTGAATAATTAGATAAGAGGTGAAACAACGAAGGAGAAGATGCACTTTCGCTTAAATTTGGCCTGAAATATATATATTTGTTCAATTGTTAGAAAAAACTTGTAGCCATGTTCCCATTTATGTTATTTGACAACTAATCAGTTAAACATCAAGAAAAAATAGGTTTAAAACGCTCGCGATTACGCGAAACCCTCAAATATCCCTCAAATATATATGCAAATTTCGGGGGGAAACATCACGTTTAAATAAAGTGAGGATTTTTTCTATGTTTTATAGCTTTGAACGAAGTTTTAACTACTTCCCCAAGGGTGTACCTATTATTAGCTCGCAGCGTCCGTCGTCATCGTCGTCCGTCGTCAACTTTTTCTTTAAAACCTATCTCCTCCTAAACGCCAAAGAATGACATATGACGGGTATGTTACAATGTATAAAATAATGTAAAAGAGATCGGTGCATGAACAAGCAAATGCTTGTATTAGGTGTGATTCTTTTGGATTCGAACGCCGATTTTTTATTACGTTTGTTAAGCCGAGCAGACGTCTGTTGTAACTTCAATAACGTCATTGTCGATATTGCTGTTGTTTTTGCTCAGAAGTAGCAAAGAAAGCCCTTTTGTCACCACGTCATATTCCACTTTCGATACCATCCACAGGAAGTAGCCACAAAAAAAAAGTTTTGTTTGCAATACCTACCCATATAAACTGGTGGTAATATCTCGTGACGCAAAATACGTGGATGATTATAGATATATGTGTCTTCGTGTTTTATTTGGAGAATGCTTCTAATTCATTAGTGATCTCTGTTGGGGTTTTAAATCAACTACGACCGATGTAAGCGAAGGTAGCACAGTATACGATATGCTCGAGACGTATGTGTGGTTTGGTCAACAAATATCCCGTGTACCAAGATTGTATCGTGGCGTGCCGACGGTCTTGTAACGTGTACCATTGTACGCCTTAATTGGCATCATGTGTTATATGTCAAAATCCGTCCGCAACCAGAAAGTTGACTTAAAATCCTAGCATATATGTCTCAGTATATGTGTACATTCTACTTGTAAATTATTGTTATTATGTCATTTATTCAAAAAGTCAAATTGTTTAAACAAGTGCATTAATAAAATTTACAACATGTGCCACTTTTATGTTAGCTTAACCTTTTCATTCGTAAAATATGGATCGATATTTACTTGAAAGTACACTTTAAAAAAAAATCGTAAAACACTATCGAGAGAAACATGGTTAATGGTACATTTGTATGATCAAATATGTTAATCGTTAAGTATAGATCTTTATAATTATCTATATGAACGTTAAATATGTTATGAACAGAGCTCGTCTATCTGAATTGACGATCCTCTGAACCGAAGTTTGATTTCGTTCGTTTTTTCTCCTGCCCTGTAAATGTGTATATGGTTAAAGGGTGGGAATCTCAACCGTTTCAAAGTTATGACCAAGGAACTAAGTCTCTCAAGAACGAAGCCATACCCTGTGGTCAATCATGCTAGGTTTTTTTAATGTTAATACCATCATATTAAGCAATTTCATATATGTTTAAAGAAAATAAAAACATAGCAAAGGGTCAACTAAAGCATGATTCGACTTAAAATCGATAAAACTAGGGTCAAAAAGGATATAACGCAGGGCGTTTCCTAACGCAGAATTAGCGGTTAACGACATCGTTAGCTTAACGATAGTTTTGAACAACCGGGCCCTGGTGCTATTATTTCTGTAATTGTAATGTAGAGGTTATATATGGTGTAGTGGTTATACTTATCGATGTGATGTTTATATTTGGTGTAATGATCACACTTTACATTATGTAGTAGTTATATTTGATGTAATGGTCAAACCTTCCATTGTGATAGTTATATTTGGTGTAGTGGTCAAACTTTCCAATTTGACTTTTATATTTGATGTAGTGGTCAAACTTTCCAAGTTGATAGTTAAATGTAGGTGTAGTGGTCACACGATTTAATTTGATGGTTTCGTTTGGTCAAATGTTGACGCTTTCCAACGTGAGTTTTTCATTTGGTGATGTTTTAGCCCAGAATAATAGATTGGTATGTACTTTTACATATAAAACTATTCATCAATTTGCGAGTTGTACTGTTCTGCCGACCATACCATGTTATTGAATGTTACGAATTGTATAATTAGCTCACCTGGTCCGAAGGACCAAGGTGAGCTTATGCCATACCGTGGCGTCCGTCGTCCGTCCGTCGTCCGTCCGTCTGTCTGTCCGTGCGTCAACAATTTCTTTAAACGACTTCTTCTTAACCACCGGTTGGAATTAAACTAAATTTGACTGGAAGCATCCCTAGGTGGTGGGGATTCAAAATTGTACAAATGGTGGAGCTGACCCCCCAGGGGGCTGAGGGGCGGGGCCAAAAGGGGTCAATTTGCCCATATTGCTTTAAGCGACTTCTTCTCTGAATTTGACTGGAAGCATCCCTAGGTGGTGGTGGTGATTAAAAATTGTACAAATGGTGAGACTGACTCCCCAGGGGGCTGAGGGGCAGGGCCAAAAAGGGTATTTGGCTAAACTGCTTTAAGCGACTTCTTCTCTGGAACTCAGAAGTGGATATCAACCATTTTTGACTGGAAGCATCCCTAGGTGGTGGGGATTAAAATTGTACAAACGGTGGGGCTGACTCCCCAGGGGGCTTAGGGGCGGGCCAAAAGGGGGCAATTTGGCTATATTGCTACAAACGACTTCTTCTGTAGAACTGTGCACTGGATATCAATCATATTTGATCAAAAGCCTTCCTGGGAGGCAGGGATTTAAAATTGTACAAATGGTATGGCTGACCCCCCAGGGGGCTGAGAGGCAGGGCCAAAAAGGGTATTTGGCTATACTGCTTTAAGCGACTTCTTCTCTGGAACTAAGAAGTGGATATCAACCATATTTGACTGGAAGCATCCCTAGGTGATGGTGATTAAAATTGGACAAACGGTGGGGCTGACTCCCCAGGGGGCTAAGGGACGGGGCCAAAAGGGGGCAATTTGGCTATATTGCTACAAACGACTTCTTCTGTAGAACTGTGCACAGGATATCAATCATATTTGATCAAAAGCATTCCTGGGAGGCAGGGATTTAAAATTGTACAAATGGTGTGGCTGACCCCCCAGGGGGCTGAGGGGCATGGCCAAAACGGGTATTTGGCTATACTGCTTTAAGTGACTTCTTCTCTGGAACTAAGTGATGGATATCAACCTTATTTGACTGGAAGCATCTCTAGGTGGTGGAGATTCAAAATTGTACAAACGGTTGGGCTGAGGGGCGGGGCCAAAAGGGGGCAATTTGGTTATACTGCTATAAATTACTTCTTCTGCAGAACTATGCCATGGATATTGATCATATTTGGTCGGAAGTATTCATGGGAGGCAGGGATTCCAAATTGTACAAATGGTAGGGCTGACCCCCCGGGCTAAAGGGTGGGGCCAATAAAATGCATTACATGGAAATGGTTGAGATCCCCACCATATAACCATATATACAATTGCTGAGTATAAAGAGAAGAATGCACATTTGCTTCCAGGATGTCCCTAGGGTCTGGCCCCACCCTTGGAGACATAGTCCCTGGGCCATAACTTTAAAACGGTTGAGATCCCCACCCCAAAACTATATATACAAATGCTGGGCATAAAGAGACGAATGCAATCATGATATCAGAATAGACCCTGGGGTCTGACCGAACCCCTAGGGACCTAGTTTCTTAGTCACAGCTTGGAAACAGTTGAGAGCCCCACCCTATAACCGTATATATACAATTGCTGAGTATAAAGAGATGATTGCACATATGCTTCCAGGTTGGCCTTGGGGACTGCCCCACCCTTGGAGACTTAACCCCTGGGTCATAACTTTGAAATGGTTAATATCCCCACCCCAAAACTATATATACAATTGTTGGGCATAAAGAGACGAATGCAGTCATGATATTAGAATTGATCCCAGGGTCTGCCCCACCCTTGCAGACTTGGCCCCTGGGTCATAACTTTGAAACGGTTGAGATCCCCACCCCAAAACTATATATACAAATGCTTGGCAAAAAGAGACAAATGCAGTCACGATATTAGAATCGATCCTGGGGTCTGGTCACAACTCTAGGGACCTAGTTTCTGAGTCAAAGCTTGGAAACAATTGAGATCCCCACCCCATAACCATACATAAAATTGCTGGGCATGAAAAATCTAATATAGCTATGCTACAAGGATTGGCCTTGGGGTCTGGCATATTCCCTTAATCTCATTTGGAGAATAGTTTGCCTTGATTGCTTAGGTATCCAGGTGAGCGATACAGGCCCTTTGGGCCTCTTGTTTACTAGGAGGTTGAAATGATCGGAAGGTAATTGTTAGGTGCACCAGATGGTCAGTTTGAGACCCAGACAACGGACGAGATCATTCAAAATTTGTATTTTTAGCTTACATATGTATATGACTATTTGTGTTGGATTATTTTAGGCTGCCTATTTTCAAATCCAAACTCATGCATATTTGTTTAATTAAAAATGTATTGATTGCAATCAATGCTTCTAATGAATGTGTCATTGAATTGAGCAGACTTGTTCCACATGATTACTTTGGGTTGACATGACAAACGAAAGCAATGAAATTGGCATAGATTTGTTCTAGATTTCGCCATCATATCCTGTGGCATTATTACGCTGAAACATATTATTTATATAGGTCTGGTGGTTTCACAATTTCATACGTGATGTTGGAATGGGATATCGGTAATTACGTAACCATAAAATGCTGTTTATATTGTGAAGGAGTGACATGAACAATACAACCGATTTCAATTAATTTTTTAAAATGTTTGGAATTTTGTATCCAAGTGTTTCTTCAAAGGCGTTATTTCATTGCGCTATCAATTTTTCTCGATGCTATATATTTCAATGATACATTTGGATACATGATAACTTGTGTATATTACAGGTATGTTGATCGAGTTGTCATAGCAATATCACTCTTTTCATCAATTTCTATTATATGGTATTATTGATTTCTAAAATAAAATCTGCAGTCGAATGGAATAATGAATTACACTTTGTATGGGTGCGATACAATTACATGTGAATAAAGACAACTTCAATGCCTGGTATTTTTATATTCCTCGGTATAAACATACCAGGCTCTTCTGATAATGGTTTTCATATGTTAGAGTTGTCCTAACTTCAGAAACTGCTTTAGGAATTTCTCGAGAGATGTATTCTTTGGACGAACAAACTGCAAAGCTTTCCATCTAAGAGGTTTCAGCTCAAATAATGTAACGGATGTCCTGATGACCTCCTTACTTGATATGTTTACTATCTATTCTAATTGAAACATTTTCACTTTGCTTGACATCGTTACTGCCCTACGCCCATGACAGGATTAACCGAGGTACACTGGTTTTTATTTAGGTTCACAATCAATATCATTTTTCTGAATGTCACTTAAGATCCTGTTGCAGTCCTTTAGTATTGGCTTCGAGTTTATGTTTTGTCATAGAAGAATGCCGTTTCGGATGGTTTTCGAAGACCAAATTGACATACCATCCTGTCTTTGTCCATCGACTTACGTCACGATTCCCGATCCTTGGTCTTTTGGCGCCGTATAAGTAGGCGGGTCCAATTCACCTTCTCTGACGTCATCAATCCGTTTGTCATTTCGTTAGGATTATAAAACGTCAACGTATTAACTGTGTGACTGTCTATATGACTCATAGGACTACGTGACTCTCCCATGACTCATGTCTCCACGTTTCCGGAAGTAGGCGGGTTCGTATGTCATATTTACCTGTCTCATAGGACTACGTGGCTCTCCCATGACTCACGTCCCAACGTCTCCGGAAGTAGGCGGGTCCAATTCACTTTCTTCGACCTCACGATCCTACGATCCACGTTCTCTTGGCGCCGTATAAACAATCATTCTATACTACTTTTGTCTGATTTTTTTCATCCGGGGTGTTTGATCTTTTCGAATAAATTTTGTTTTACAACTATAACAAAACTGTTTCTTTACGTTTTAAAATCATCTTTTCTCTGTTAAGAAATTGCAATCCATAAAACAGTTAATTTGGGAAAAAAATGCTATATGAATTACAATAGCATCAAAAGTGAAGCGATAACACTTTGTTGATTACACACGCATTCAGTGAGGAACAAAAAGCGCGATGAACTTTCACTTTGCCTCGAATAAACAACGGATAAACGCTTAGCCTGAGAATGTCCAGCAGGTAAATATTTTTTATGTACAAATCCAAAATAAGCCTGGAAAACCTACTTATCAACATGGAATGAGGAATATAAGCTGTCGATTAGATCTGAATACCGAATTGATAACAATACGAAGTCAAATTTTATTTAAAGTGTTTTGTAAATAAAGGTACCGTTAGAAAAAAAGTATCCCCGAAAGACTTTCTTCCTTTCATTCGACAGCTTATATATGTTGCTTGTTTCAATCCCTTGTTTTCCTGTCATCATGTCTGATTTTTGGAATAGAGCGAGCTTCTTTAAACTTGCCTAAGTGTACATGTAATAGATGAGCTTACATGATATCAAATGACGAGATGTTCGATGTACAGCATACCTAATATTGATTGATTGATTCACTTTTGAAATACGCAGCAGAAGTCTTCAAATATCTTCACATATTCAATTAGACTAGGAAAAACATATTGTTGCTCGATTACGTGATATGTAAGAATCAATAATACGTCTGTCCAACTTGTTCATACACACCTGGAACACATACGCGTGCAGCAAACAGGCACAAACTCACGCGCGCAAATACAATGCACGTGCGCGCGTCTTCTTAAACAAATTAAAACGCAATATAATTCACCTATATTGTGAGAGAATTAACACTTCTTAAATAACAATACCTGTTATTTATTTATTATTTATTAGCTCACCTGGCACAAATGAGCTTATGCCGTGGCGCGGCGTCCGTCGTCCGCCCGTCCGGCGTCAATATTTTATTTTAAACGACTTCTTCTTAATAACCGAAAGGCCTAGGGTGTCGATATTTGGCCAGAGGCAAACTTGGATGAAGGGCTACAAAGTTTGTTAAAATTATTGACCTTCAACCATATTCAAGGGCACAGGGGTCAAATATGTTAAAAACTTTAAACAACTTCTTCTGAATAACCAAAATGCCCAGGGTGATGATATTTGGCCAGTAGCATGCTGAGATGAAAGGGCTACAAAGTTGTTCAAATGAATGACCTTCACCCATATTCAAGGTCACAGGGGTCAAATATGCTGAAAACTTTAAACAACTTCTTCTGAATAACCAAAATGCCGAGGGTAATGATGTTTGGCCAGTAGCATGCTGAGATAAGGGGCTACAAAGTTTGTTCAAATGAATGACCTTCACCCATGTTCAAGGTCACAGGGGTCAAATATGTTAAAAACTTTTAAACAACTTCTTCTGAATAACCAAAATGCCCAGGGTGATTATATTTGGCCAGTAGCATGCTGAAATGAAGGGCGATATGTGCGCACGATGGACGGAGGTTGTGCGATAACAATCGTGGTTGGTGTAAATTGAGGAATGCCTTAACAATTTATACGGTTTCGTGTTTAGAAATTTAAACTTGATGTTTACGTATGATTCTATATTCTAGCAACATCTATAAACTTATCTTTCTGTCTATATATTCTTATATTTAGGAATTGTGTTTTCTGTGTTTTTAAACAAACTTAATCGACACATGTAAAATTACAACACAATCCCATATCAGGTAAACATAACCACATTGTACATGTACCTGGACCGTAGTTTTCTCCCCGCCTGGGGCATTTACGTAACTCGTCGGGTAAGGCCGGGGTGTGAACGATGTATGCACGGTGTGCGCACGCTATTTTTGGTGCGTTGTGCGGTCCCACAACTGTATATTCAAGGTCACAGGGGTCAACTATGTGAAAAACATTAAATAACTTCTTCTGAATAACCAAAATGCACAGGGTGATGATATATGGCCAGTAGCATAATAGGATGAAGGGCTACAAAGTTTGTTTAAATGTATGACCTTGAATCATATTCAAGGTCACAAGGAGCAAATATGTTCAAAATATTTAAACAACTTGTTCTGAATAACCAAAAGGCTCAGGATGTTGATATTTAGTCAAATCAAGGACTACTATGTTTGATAAAGTGAATGACTTTGACTTATATTCAAGGTCACGGGGGTCAAATTTGTTTAAAATCTTTAAACGACCTCTTCTGAATAATCATGGGTCCCAGGATGTTGATACTTTGCAAGTTGCATACTGAGATGAAAGGCTATACAATTTGTTCAACATAAAGACTTGGTCGACTTTCAAAGTAACAGGGGTGAAATGTTTTAAGATCTTTTAACAGGTTCTTTTGAATGACTTTAATCATAAATACTGATATTTTGCCTGTAGCGTTATTTTAGATCATTTTTAAGGTTGCAAGTGTGAGATTTATACCAGGTGAGCGATGAAGGCCCATTGGGCCTCTTGTTCATTTTCGAATCAGAAGAACTGATTTTGTTTGAATTCCACTCGAGATATTCGAAACATAGAAAAAAAAATCATATCTAACACAAGACATAGTCAACAATAATGGCAAGATGCCAATGATTAAGGTAACTTAAGTAACAAAGTACACGAACTTTTTACACAACAGGAGCTTACTAAAGCAGAAGTGAAATAAGGTGCTCTGAAGGGTACAAACATTTCATTTTTTATCATAAATTATAATAATATCCAGTTGTTACAGGGACCGTTACTTAAGGCGCCCATACTAACCCTGTAGTCGCATATGATGCTGCCAAAATTATCACAATGCCATAACACATCTGCATACAGAATCTGAACAAAATCGGTCAATATCTAATTGTCAGCCAATCAGCACCCGACCAAACACGGACATATTTTAAAATGAAAACAAAATCAACGAAAGCCACTGAAGTGTTTTTAGTGTCATTGCTGATTTAATACAAAATTTAAGGGATTTTGGACACTGCATAATTGAGACTTTTCCAAAGCTAGGCTGCAACAGCAATTTTGCCGTAGATGTTGACTTCGTGTTTGCCATCTTCAAGAACACCATCAAAATATTAATTTTACCAACCTATATTACAGTTCCCTGTGACCTAAACCTTATCACAACAAAAACACCCATTAAAATTCAAATGAGTATTTTGTTCGTTTTTCGTAGAAGCATAAAACTCTAATTCTCAAAAAGTCAGATTTTTTCCTTAAAGAATATTGTCAAACTAATAACACATTGAAGGATCATTTTTGTAGCAACCAAAACCAAAGATCATATACTACGGTATATATGTAAAAATATCTTACTATGGTCAGTTATCAGATACTAACAGACAAATCAACAGCCGGAAGCCATCTCAAGTACTGATATCTTCCAGACAAAAATGTGTTCATCTTAGAATAAAAGTATCTTATAACTTTTGAATACCAAATATAAATATCCATCCAAAATATGTGGTGGAACATATTCAAAGAAGAGATCAAATGACCATATGGTCTATACATCAGAATTCATGGCTATGCGTATAGTCTATTCATTATGACTGAACTGAAACTAACAGAAAAGGAAATATTAGTTCCAGTTTAAATGGAATGAATATTTGATAAACAAAGAACATGTTTCGAAAAGATTTGTTGGTATATTTCTTTTCAAGATGGCCACCAAAACATTCATTCTATTGCCTAATCAGTTGTCAGATTCCCAGACAATTAATTGCAATATGAATGGAATTCAGAGATGGTGTGTTTGTTCGATACTTTGTTTTCATATATCTATTAAAGTTTTATGCTGTATTAACAGCTGATGACATTTACAAATAATGTTTTGCAAGACGCAGGAGTATGATATGTGTTTGATGGCAGAATTTGAAAAGGAAGGAAGAAAATCAAAGATGCTTTTGAGTTTGTTTTCAAACTAGTGAGTCTAGATTCACAATAAAACAACTTATTTCAAGATTTGTCGGAACATCTTAGCCCTTTGGTGCAACTGTTTTGGATTTTAAAGAATTCTAAAATGGCCAAGATAATAATGTATACTTGATGTATGAGCACACATTCCCATAGTTCTTTGACCAACTGGTCATTGGCAGTAGTAATCTTTTATTGGATTATTATCATTTGATGTCGTGCTGTTCTGAATCCAAACATTATATTTAGTCTGGCTTTTGTGTCTGGAACAAATCTGGCAACAGATGAGGTCTTGATAGTGCTGATTCACCCATATTTCATAATCTTTACGAATGAGCAGAGTCAGAATTTCACCCTCTGAGCCAAACAGTTTGTTTCAGTGAGATGAATCTTCATTTGATGTGCGAGTTCTCTGTCAGTGTCCGGTGATCTTTGATAAATCTATCCCCGTATCCAATTGAGACATGCCGTCACAACCTTTAGCACTCCCATAAGTATATCAATGAAGGAATGTGATACTAATTGAGTTCAACAAACTAGTTAATGCTTAATTTGGCAATGAAAAGACTCTACAATCCATTGGGCTGATATTCCATTTTCCGACCCCCATGCTGTAATAAGGTTAATTAATCATCTTAATATTTAGAAGAGTGATTCAAAGTAATATCATCGGATGTATAAGGGATTGAAAAAAGTTAAAACAGCATACATCTCGTAGCACTTCTGAAACAAAATTTATGAGGGGGAAGGCTCCTATGTAATTCTAACATAGCTGGAAATAGTCCCTTTTTAAAAAAAGGCTAAATATACCACAATCGCCAAAAATCATGATACCGGATAATATGCCTACTCCTAACACGATTTCCCACCCGGATGAGAAATCGTGTTGCTAACGCTGCAATTTTAGTGTCGGGGTGAGAAATCGTGCCGTAACAAGTGGATAAAATATTTACATGATGCCAGTCATATACAAGAGTAACTTAGTGATGATGAGGGTAACACTGAAGAGTAAGGAAGAATAGGACAAAAGCAGCTTCATAGATGGAAAGGGCATTTTCGAATTCTCGAGAACCACTTAACGATTGTCTCCAAAAATTCAAATCACACATCCATAGTGGCCATCTAATAGAAAGATACATTAACACTTATCTCGAGTGACAAGGTATCTTGTTGTTGAATGCTGTCCTTAAGTATTACTTTTTATTATTATATGAACATTTCATTATTTTTTTTATATCCTTTACGATTTACCTGGATCGTAAGAATTATTGATAACGGGAATATTAAATAAATGGTAACATTGAAGCTTAATCTTAATTATTTTTTTCATCTTCTTAGTAAAACGACAAATATAATACCAATACAATAAGAAAGCATTTTCTTTCAATTGTTTTTACGATATTGATATTTGTATCTTTGTTTATTCTTCTATTGTAGCATATGAGTTCTTAACTTGTAATATCCAACACCAGTGTCTAAATTGTTAAATATTCCACGTACATGTACCGTTGCTTTTGGGGACATTTGGTTGCGAAGACAAGACATAGTTGCTGTGGAATGTCGCCTGTATGTTGTTTCTGCTACCTTCATATTTACTGAAATTTTAACATTTAATCTTGTAAAAGCAAACACTTTCTGTGTCCATTATGATAGAAATTAGGTACCGTTGCTATGTTAATGTGTTGCTTTAAAACTGAACAATATTCATGCAAAAATGTATGAAGTATTTCGAACAAACAGCTTTTATACATTGTTATAATACGCAATTAAATATCACTAAAATATGCAAATTAACGTTATATACTATCTTTGTTGGTCGTCAACGTGATGTCGGAATTCTTTGAACCTGCTTTTTTTTTAAATCACATGCATGTTTGTCCATATTTGCATTTAAAAATTGAGAAAAATCTAAGGTGGGGCCGAAAATGGCCCTTAATGCAACTTATCCTTTGAGGGACGGGATAGGTTCAGCAAGATCAATATCCTAGATAGACAGGCAAAACCATGTGGACAATAGGACCAGAGACTTGGTTAGCAGGAATAGATCGTTACTGACTAGGGGTATTGGGAAGCAGCATGTGTCCCGACGGTAGACGACTCTTGTGACTATGTCAAGGACAGTTTGGAGTTAAGGAGGGGTTGGACATGAGGCCCAATGGGAGGGGACGGATATATTAGTAATTCATGGACAGATAGTGGGTAACGGAGATTAAGGGGAGATTCCAGGGAACATAACTCTTGACAATAGGACCTCATATATCAGGGATACTATGGATGACAACAGACTCATGTCCAGGTTAAACAGAAGTTAGCAGAGGCGAGCTGAGGTTAGAGCCTCAAGATTTATCTAGCTCGGGAGTAATATGACTTGCAAGTCATATAAGGGGGACTGGAGTGTCAATATGAAAGCATCCTCTGACTTTTGCGTCAATAGGGAAAGTGTTCCCTATAGGGAACCTAGTTGTGATGGTCGTATTAGTGGTTCAGACGAGCGTGACCTAGGATTTGATCAAGGTATGGTTAGGAATTCGTGGGGGCCAGGTATACAGGAACCCGTAAACCATAGTACATCCAGGCAGTTTATGGAGTCTAATGTTAGGACCCCGGACTCGTGACCGAAGGGTTGAGTCACGTCACGGCACTGTGTTGTAATTTGAGCAAGATACTTAACTACACTTGTTCCAGTCTATTCAACTGTAAATGTATATAAAAACCTCGAAGTATTATTATTATTAATTAGTTTGCAACAGAAATGGGGAATAACCACAACAGACATGATAATAAATAATTGCAGTGGATATACCACTTTCAGATACACAAGAGTTGTGGAAAATGATAATGGGGAGTTTGTACCAAACCAAGTGACCTCAGTAGCTAAGAGAAACTGGAAAATCCCTTAGCGATATGAAGGGAAGAGCATAGACTGGGTTAGCTTCATAACTCACTTTGAACAAGTATCTAGATGGAATGGGTGAGGAAATTCAGAAAAAAGCAGCTCAACTGTCTATGTGTGCAAAAAGCGTTGTTTCAATTGTAGATCAGCCGCGATCATAGGGTAGGGCAATGTTCGGATCAGGCAAACCAGGATTATATGAAACATGGGCGGGGACTGTCATTGATAATGACAGCAAACCGTCGTTAAACTAGAATATACGGAGTCTATGGCTATATGTTAAGTCGTTAACAACAAACCTTTAGGAAACAAAAAGGGAAGTCAAAGGCCAAAATATGAAACAGTAGTGGTGTCTCCGCATTATGAAAGACCAACAGCACTTCATTTGTAGTAGCTGACAAACATGGGTTAACAGGAATATTAGGAACTGATTTTCTGGAGCTAAATGAAGCTTAATTGAATGTAGCAAACAAGAAGCTCGTCATTAACAAAGGAAAGTTGAAACTGTATGCTTTGGTGGGCAACCCCTGCACGTAGGGGATCGGGAAAAGAATACACCTGCTGTGACCCAATGCATATCGAAAGAGGCGACTAATGCGTGAACCCGTACAGAATAGGGAATTTTCTTTAGTGACCAAAATACCTCTGCGGTTTCTTTTGCCTTCTTCACCTGGGCGGACGCTCAACAGTCAAGTCAAAAGCGAGGTGTTGCCAAGCAGGGTGCTAGGAAATAAAAAGGTGGTTAGAAGTAGAAAGAAAGATAAAGATCCAAGTCCAGTATGTGAACCATGCAGAGAAAGTGTTTTATCTCCTGCCCACGAAACTCCAACAACCCAGGTGAAGTAAAAACTGGTCTGGGGTGGATGTTGCGGTATCTGTGCTCTAGCATTCAAGTGGAGTGGCACTCTAAATGCTGCTGTAGGAAGCAGGGTGCCTCTACAAACAGAACACATTGCATATCCAGCACACAGGCAGGCATTCACACATAGGGCGATATTAGCCAGGTGGCATATGACTAGTTGTGTGCGCCTGATAAGGCAGCTAATGCGAATTCCTCAAAACTGCATTGATTAATGTTTATGCCTTATGTATTAACTGTATATATATGTACTGTAAAGCGCTTTAGAGTGGCTTATGTTAGCTAGATAGAGCGCTATATCAAATGTATATTATTTAAGTACGAAGATAGTTTGAGCAGATTATGTGCCCTATAGTTATTATTTTTACCTTTATAATGACCAATCTTATTCCTGCTGTCACTGGCATACATTAAACGCATCATCATCATACCATAGTATAACTGTGCCACACCTTGGAAATCCAGGAGCAACCGTGAATCGCCGTAATGTCACCCTAATGAAATCGTACTAGAAACGGCACATACAAACTGTACCACTTTCGACCACGGTTCCCCGTACCAAAGTAAGCAGTGGTCGTAATGACACCGTAGTGCTGCCTTGATTCTCCTTACTCATACCGCGGTTCTTCGGCGAGACTGGTGGTAATACGTTTTCAAAATATCATGGCTCTGTTACAGATGATCCCGAAAGTTTTACACAGTTTAAAACTACCGTAGCGAGCTATGGACCATCCAGGATTAACACGGATTACCCTGGGACCCGCTACGGATACCTGGTTTGACATAAAAGCTTGAATAAGTTCCGATAACCTCAATAAGTAGCTTTAATTTGGGGTTTATCATCCTCGCAACGACTAAATTCGTATGAAAATGGTTGCCCACGGAGGCAATTTCGGCAAAAAATAGTATGAAAGAAAAACGAGAAATCCCAAGTGCAATACGAACAGCAGATCAGAAAATACAAAAGAAAAACACGAACATTAAAAGGGCGTCACACCTAAGAGGACTTTTATGATAATGTGAAGGAAATATGCAAAGAAAGACTTTTGGTTTTATTTTGTTTAACGTCCTATTAACAGGTAAGGTCATTTAAGGACGTGCCTCCATGTGTGTTGTGTAATCGTGCATGTGTGTATGTGTGCCGGAGACCGTGTATGTTGGTGCACTGGCCACCTAGTAATAGCGCGGATTTGATGCCGACTTTATAGTGACATCTCACTGAAATACTATGCCGAAAGCACCCAGCACAGCATTCCGCCCGGTCACATTATACTGACAATGAGTGAACCAGTTGTTGCCATTACCCTAAATGCTGAACGTTTAGCAGGGAATAGCAACTACCATTTAAACGCTCGACTACACAATTTAATAACAGCCTTGGACATATGGAGAGACCTTGTCTTATGAATAGGTCAACATTTGTTATTGAACTCTTTAGTAAACCATAGTGGTTGTCTCCCTTAGTCTTAAATCTAATACCTTTTCTGGCAAAAATGTGTTTAAAGTGCAGCATGTTTCAAATTTAACCATATCTTGATTATTTTGATTTTCAGATTTTTTTTAAACGTTCGGTGTTTAGAGCAATCACAACAGCTGGTTAACACTTTGTCAGTTTGATGTGACTGGATTAAATACTGTGCTTAGGGGCTACAAGTAGGGTATTGCAGACATTGCATGAAAGTCAGCATCAGCTCCGAAGCAGAGGAAGCAAATACATCAACATAACCAACTTCAGCAAACAAACACCCACATACATGTATTACACATAGAGATTCGTTCTGTAATTGGATATGCTGTTAAAAGGATACTTAAAATAAGATGTATACGGCAACAACTGTTTGTAAATTATGGGAATGTTCAGTATACATATATAGATATCCCTTTATCATATAAATATCCCATTATTATATTGATGTATTTTGATACTGTCAACTAAATGCATGTGCTGTGATGTTTATGCAGCCAAACGCTATTTTATGTACAGTACATGCACCAGAGCCAAGGACATGACAATAGATGGCAGGTGTAGTCAAGTGTAATTCAATATGTGAGAGCAGAGATTCATTAATATATCAAGTTGCACTTATTAACAGATCAGTGTCGATGAATTAATCATGTACAGAACAGGTACATGCATATGGTTTATGTTGATGACAATAAACCGCTACAGAAACATTTCAAGTTAAAATGTTAATGTAAAATCATGTTGATAAGAGTGCTTTGCATTGGAGGACAGGTATCGGATAGCATCACCCCGACCAAACCTACCAATACCACCCACCAACCTTTGGTAGTTATAGAAGAGTTCACTTTATCCAGTCACAGGTGGTTATAGATAATGACCTAAATAGGCGACATATGGAATATGGGTTTAGTGGGCACAACAATGATACATCGGATATGTCCGATAATAACGTGCACACAAAGTAATAAATGTGCGAGAGCTATTGTACCTTTCCGGGTTTAGGTATGTTGCCATATTTCACCCAGATCTACATGGTTATGTAGCTCGCCTTCCGTTTATACATATATGGGTCCTCTTTGCAAAAGTATGCTCTATAGAAAAAATCTTTAAAATCCCTCAAAGCTGGGGTCGGCTTTTGGCCCACTCAGCATTTTGTATTAATTTTGCAACAACGTTACTAGACTGCAGGAAGAATTGAAAAGGATTATCCCAGCTCCCTAGGGTCTGATTTTGCCCATTTGGAACTCCTTGAAGTACTGCTGCTCAGAACATGAAGTTATACTTACTCAAGAGCCTGAAAATAACTTAATCTAAAGCTGATTTTAACCGTTATAATGCTGGTGCGCAGGTGTAGTTTATCATTTTGATACCAAATATGTACTTATTTACTAGATTCTGTGATGCCAGTACTGGCTACATTTATCAAATCTCGAGTCCTAAATGAGGTAAAAAGATCATTTGAAATAACTTCACATTACTGGTGTTATGCTTTAAAGTGACAGACCAACAAATGTTATTGCTTATGAAATATGCTACAAATCAATCTATGTGTAGTAAAAATACTTTTTCAATGTCCGAAGGACCGGTAAGCGTATGGCATGGCGCTGCGTCCGGTCAACTTTTCCTTTGAAACGCTTCTAGTCCTAAACGGCACAGTCGATTTTGACTAAATTTGGTCTGGAGCATTCTTAGGCCAAGGGTAATCGAATATTGTATAAACGAGGCACAGTAGATTTTGACTAAATTTGGTCTGGAGCATCATTAGGCCAGGGGTAATCGGATATTGTATAAACGAGGCACACTAGATTTTGAGTAAATTTGGTCTGGAGTATCATTAGGCCAGGGGTAATCGGTGTGGCCCTCCTGGGGCAGAGGATCGAGGCCATATAGGAGACATACAGGTAAAACCTTTAAAATCCTTCTACTAACATAAGGATTCAGAGATTTTTCATCTCAATTTGGTCTGGAGCATCCTTGTTCCAAGGGATACTCAATATTGTAAAAACAGAGGGTGTCACCGGCTGAGGGGGGGGGGGGGGGGGGGGGG
>NW_018408917.1:470929-532811 GCF_002113885.1 Mizuhopecten yessoensis
GGGGGGGGGGGGGGGGGGGGGGGGGGCATTAGGGTAAATTGTTTAAGCTTTAACACTCTTCTCCTAACGGGGAAGGGTTCAGTATGGGGAACATGGTAATATTTTAAATAATTCTCCTTCAATTTATTTGGCGGTTTTTTAACTAAATTTTGTATAGAGCATCCTTGGGTAAACGGGACTCAATTATGTATAAATGGAGGGTTGCTTTTAGGGGGCAGAGGTACGGGGTCAAGTCGGGAAAATTGAGGTCAATGTTTAAAATACACCCCTATTTATGGCAGCAGAAAGAAGGGACCTAATGAGGGACAGGTGTTGCAGAGATCATTGGGCAAAGTTTGCTTTTATTTTGTGTAACGTCCTATGAACAGCTAAGATCATTTAAGGACGTGTCTAAATGTGAATTGTGTAAGTGTTCATGTGTTTTTGTGTGTACTAGCCTCCTTGTGAGAGCGCGGATCTGATGCCGACTTTATAAAGGGGATTCAATATTTTTATAAATGGTGGGTTGTTTTATGGGGCAAAGGGATAGGGCACTATAGGGGAAAGTGAGGTCAATGTTTAAAATCCACCCCTATGCATGGGAGCAGAAAGAACGGACCTAATGAGGAACGGATGTTCCTGAGAGACAGAGCCAATATATGGAAATAATATTTGGCAGCATTATATGTTACAAGAATAGTTTTCCATGGTTGCTTTATTTTCCACTTTGGCCAAAGCAGACCTTAAGGAGCCGATACCATCAACTTCAATACTATCTGCAGTCTGTTTGTTGCAAAATAGGTGAAAAATCATTGCGTGGGCCAACCATATGGGAATTTTAGCATTGGAGATGACTCAATTTTTTACTGAAAGTGAAGGGGTTTAAAGATTTACCTCGATTTCCTCTGTTTTACCACGCCCCTCCGGTCTATTGGGTCACAACCTCAGTTTATACGAAATGTGTCCCGTTTACCAAAGAATATTCTGGACCATAAGTTGTTAAAAATAATTCCAATCATACAGAAAGGGAAGTATTTAAATGATTAATTCCAAGTTCCCCAATTGGGCCTAAACCTTCTGACCCTAAGGGGCAAAACCCTGCATTTATACAAAATTGAGTTCCCTAGCTTTGCCCAATATGCTCTACACATTTAAAATCCCTTTAGTTGTTCTATTCATTTTAAACTTTCTTTTTACAGATATTTCAACGTTAATATCAAATTTGGTAAAGTCAAAGTGGAAAAATATTTGGATTCGATGCAACAAATTACACCAAAGTAAAGGGCACAAAAGCAAATCTCCAATTCTGCAGGGGGTTTCCATATTGTTGACTCTTACGATACTATACGATACTCTACTCGATCCTCGACCTGCTGGCGCGAGTCTTTTATTAAATGAAACGAAGTTGTCAACAGATTAACATATTTGACCCCAATATTGAAAGGCGAATACTCATTATTTTGAACAAAATTGGTAGTCCCTTATCCTAGCGCGCTATTTGCAATATTTACTATTCCTGGACCTATGGCTACTGAGATGAGTTGTTTATATCTTTTTAAAAATTGGACACTTATGACTTCAAACGCGTGTCAATGTCATTAAAATGAACAAATTTGGTAGTCCTTTATCCGAGCGTTCTGCTGGCTAAATATTCAGAAGAAGACGTTTGAATAAAAAAAATATCCGACATCAGTGACCTTAAAAGTGGATAAAGGTAATCAAATAAAAAAGATTATGTAGTCCTTCATCAAAGTATGCTTGCCTCGCCCTAGCTTTTTTGGGTAATAACGAAAAACAATTTTGACCCCAGCAACATGCAAAGCGGGTCAAGGTGAATCAATGGAACAAAGATAAACCACTTATCCAATCATGATTCTAACCAAATAGTACCACCCTGTACTTTTGGGTTATTCAGTGTCTCTAGTTCTGTAGAGAGTCCCTCCAAATCCGCGCTATCACAAGGAGACAAACACAAACATATCGCAGCCTCCCAAAATACACACATATACACTACACGCATGCATCTTGGACACAGGGGAGGCCGTCCTTAAATGACCTAAGCTGTTGTTAGGACGTTAAACAAAAGAAAACCAAACCAAACTTCTAAATAAAATTTCTTAATTTTCTAAAACAATGAATGATAGTAAGCTATTTTCAATTCAACCTTATGTACATGTAAACGTGATAAGAAGACGTGACCTCTGAAACGAAGTTGTCCTCCCGACTATGCATGGATCATACATACATGACACATACTTACATTTCCCAAAACTAGAATCAACCTTATAGTTGTGACCAATCAATATAGCCAAACTTTTTATAATAGAAAGCGCCGACTTGACACTAACACCTGAAAAGTTATGTAAAGCAAAACCTAATGTTGTTCGACTGTTTATGTCAATACAATATGTTTGAATGAACTACTTACGTAAACATTTTCCGGTGCCATTAAACTATGACTATTATATTCAATCGATTTGTGCGAATTTTATTAAAACTAATTGACAAAATCAATGGTCAAGTTATGTAATGCAAAACCTAATGATGTTCAACTGTTTATGTCAATACAATATGTTGGAATAAACTACTTACGTAAAATGTTTCCGGTGCCACTAAACTATGACTATTATATTCAATCGATTTGTGCGAATTTTATTAAAACTATTTTCAGTTCAACCTAATGTAGGTTAATGTCCAAAAGGTAGAGCAGACCGCGGGAGTTGTCCTGTCTCGACTACGCTAAGGCCATGCCTACATTTTGTACGTCACACATAGTTACATTTTACATAAGGAAGACCAACCGTAATGTCATGCATGCGATCAACCATTTACAGTCAAACACTTTATGATTGAATGCGCTGATTTCAAACAAATACGTGACAGATTTGATAATTACCCTCTATACAGTTTCCGTGCAATCAATCTGTGATTATTGACATTCGATAAATCTCTTTAATACTATATGATATATTTTATTAACAATCGTTTGCTTTTGGTTTTTATGTATTAATTTTTTGTGAAATCTATTTCTTACATTTTTGTTTGGCCCTAAATGACTCGAATTGTCGATGGGGGTTGTAACGAAATACATTGATAAAAGAAAAGCGAATAAATACCCCTGCAGATCGGAGAATATTAAAAGAGTAAACTTGCTGTTGTCTACTACATGTTGTACGAGGCAACTTACTGTACAATTGCTGTCTCCTGCCAATGCATAGCATGTCAGGAACCATTTATAGTAAAACACTTGTTACTGGACTGGTGCCTTGCTTGGCAACCTCACTTTTGGTATTCGTGTCAAGCGTTCGCCCAAATGGGATCGGCAATTGGTTTGTCCTCATGCTTTGACATATGAAAGTCCTTAAACTTCGGTATATTGTGACCGGATGAAAACTGTGTTGGATTATTTGGCAGCGCGAATGGAAGTAAGTTGGGAGAAAATATAAATCATTCCTAATTGAGATTGCCAAATGTGTAGCAGATTTTTTTCTGACCATTTTATGGTCTTCAAGAAGAGGGCACGAACGTGAATCTCTAATAACATAGAGGAATATTATTTCAATCCCAGACCCGCATGGGGCGTTCTTCCAACGCTTCACCATATTAAAAGATCTGAAGACCTGGTGAGCTGAAATAGATGTTTGTTAACCAGGTATAAACGTATGGACAGAAAATATATGTGCGCATGCCACCTATACATTTTGTACACTGTAACTAATCAATCGAATCGATCTACCAATGAAATGTCATAACCGATTGGCAGGTAATTTGTGTAGTCATGTGCGTGGTATCTAGAAGCATTAGCGTACCAACACTGGAGCATTTGTGAAGTTGAAATGGGAAATTTACCAATTAGACCGATAATAAGGCTCGCCATTACCAGGTAATCGTCTCTACTATTTAAAAAATCTAGCAGGTCACTAACATGTTCATAGATCATTCTAATTGCTTTTTTAGTGTTCACGGCAGGTAAACACAAAAAAGCAATTCAACAACCGTAATTAGAGATCACATGAGGATTTATTCAACACCCGTAATGAAATGAGGATTATATGTCGATTGCACTTGTACATGTATATATACTACTACGAGATATAATTTAATCATTGTGCATAGTGAAAAACGACGGTTATCGCAAACCTTGCGATGGCAAAGTATCAAAATGTTCTCTTAAACAAAAAAATCCTATTTTGTTCTAAGACGCACACTGTCGTTGCATGATGTGACTGTTCTGACAGTATACACTGAAGAATAAAACATAGTAACTATCTTGAAAATTGTTTTTATATACTTTCTGTGCAGATGATAAATAACAACTTGGATTCAGTTTATTTGTACAAAACTATACGATATCGTGTTTTTCCATCAAGTATGTTCCATTTGTTTGTTTTATTCGTTTGTTATATTTATTCCGTTTCGTGAACGTCTATTTGTGTATTGTTTGGCTCTAAGGAACTATACTTGTTGATGAGTTGTTAACAGAAGTAAAGGGGAAATGTCAGATTTGTTAATCATAGTACGACAGTAACTCCAGTAATATTGTTCTGAAAGCAAGCGAATGATTCACAATAACTTGGTCTGTAATGGTATAACTCACGAAAACATGGCCACAACGGCAGATGCAATCAGGTCGGACACGTCAGGTTTTGACTAAATTTTCCCTACTATTTATAGGCTAGATCCATCACTATCGTGCTTCACTTGTTCATGCAATAACGTCCATTTGTATTTCGATTCCAAGCAATTTGCAGAGAAGGTAACAAAAGTGTCAGTGTTTCAGTTGTCAAATTTGCCTTTTCCTTCATTTTTTTTCTCTCGTTCTGTACGGATATGAAACAAAATGGCGATTGTGACATTAAGCCTGACAAACCTTTCGACACAGTATTTTCAGATGCTAAGCAATCTTTCGATTTGTCAAGCAATGCCTGTTCGAAAAGGTTTTACCGTATTTAGACTAAAATTATTAGAATCGCACTCACATGCTTACTTCCATCACATGACATTCACACGAGCTCATCGGAATTGACGTCAGGGGTACAGAGTTTCGTTTACAATTTAGGTAGTAGGTACCAATCGCGAATGAAAGAAAAAAAAATACGAATGCCTTGCATTTGTGAAAGGTACCTGTGGTTATAAGTGTACTGTGACCCATATCAGTATAGCATTAGTATCTTCGATATTTATAACGAATGTAACAAATGAACCCGTGCGGTCTAAGTTGTAGGATTTTTACCACTTCGGGGATTGTTGGGGAATGGGGGTTTAATATTCCAGGATCACATGGATAAATTGCGATACCAGTGCAGGATCAGGGAAAGAATAGGCCAGCTGTATCCCAGTGTATGATCATTAGAGGTGACTGATGTGGCCCCTGGTTTCTTCCTGGTCTTCTTTTTTATGTGAATTTAAGGGAACCCGGATTCACATTATACTGACAACGGGTAAACTAGTTGTTGTCATTCCCTTTAATGCTGAACGTTAAGCAGGGAATGACAACTGCAATTGTTTTTAAGACTTAGTATGCCCCGGCCCTTACATTAATGCAAAAAGTGAGGTGTCACTAAGAAAGGGGTCGGAAGTTAAAGGTAGTCAGTAGAAGAATGAAACAAAAATATCCCAAATATAACCATGGGTGCAGCAGATTTATCTTTGGTCGCTTCCGTGTCCCTAAGAAGAGGGCACAATAGCAAATCCCTAGTTATGCGGGGGTTCTCACAATAGTCTCCTCTTACGAAACATGCAGTGGGTAACAGCAGGTAGATTCTTTACACGATCCCCGACCTGCAGGGGTGGACTTATGTGCGACCTCCTACAGTATTAGGGATATTCTTCAGAGTCTTCTACTAAAAGGTACCCGTCCTCGTATGGCCCTGGCTGTGGCAAGGACGTTTAACCCTTAAACAATTTCCGCTTCATGCATTCGGTTCTCTCTCAAGAAAATCTGTTATGCCTCCGAGAACACATTTCTGAATGCAATGATCACGAGCTGAAAGAAATATGTGAATGATATATATTGTTTATATTTATGATGTATTTGTATTGATGTTCATTGCTTAACATTATAACAACATTGATTTTTGCCCATGCGATAGACTCTTCCCTCCCCCCATCCGTATCAGCCACGTGTTTAATTCAAACAAATCCTTGACAGATTCTACAATGTACCGTCTATGAAACTTTTTTTTCATACAGTTTCTGTGCTATTGATAAATGATTCATTGCACTCGATCCATATTTACGAGACTTGATACATTTTACATTTTTTTTATTTGTGTGAATGTCTCTTTACAGTGTTGTTTGGCCCTAAATGACTCGCATTGTCGACGGGCTGTAAAACAAACATAACAGCCAGATGTGTAATAACTTAACCCGTATCAGCCCCATTACAATATCCCAATTTAGATTCGTTTTCTGGTTTATATTGCGCCTGAAAGGAAAACAAGCATGTACATGTAGTCTGCTTACGGAGAAAAAGTACCAAGTCTAAAGGAAAACAGTCAGCAAAGTAAAACTTTTAAATGACTGGTTGTCGACACAAAATGAAAATCTAGGCCCTCTTAATTGTCCGTTAGAAAGGCAAACCACACGCACTGTACCAGTCGTACGTTGTTCTCACAGGAAAGAAATATTCTGTAACGTAATAAATGATGATTCCTTAAGTGATCTATATTTTTCATATACTTGTTAGGAATACGATAAATATTATTGTAAATGTGATAAATTGTATGCAGTGGATGTGCGCTTTCGTGTGTGAATGAAGGAGACAGGGTATATTGGTGTATTTGCCTCCTTGTGATAGCGTGGATCTGACGCCGACCATATAGTGCTATCTTACTGAAATACAATGCCGACGGCACCCAGCACAGCATTCATTCCGGACACATAATACTGACAACGGGTGAACCAGTAGTTGTCATTCCCCTAAATACTGAATGTTAAGCAGGGAATAACGACTAACGTTTTTAAGGACTTTGGTATGTCCCGTCCTAGGTACAGAACCCATTGCCTTCCTTACCTGGGCGAACGTTCCACATTGAAGCGTAAAGTGAGGTATTGCCAAGCATGGCGCTAGGAAATAAAAGGAAGTTAGAAGTCCAGAGAAACCAGGATCCCAACTATTGCAATTGGTACAGCAGATTTATTTTGATCGTTTCGTTGTCCCCAATTAGCGGGCACATAAGCAAAATCCCCCAATTCTGCAGGGAGTTTCCCCAATTAGTCACCTCTTAAGATACATGTTTACTCCATCCCTGACCTGCATGTGAAACACTGCACAGAAATTGCTACATATATATGTTTGGGGTAGAAACGATGAACATGGAATTAATACGAATTCTAGGTAAATAAATATTCAACTTGCATATGTTTTTACTTAACATAATCTACAGCACCCATGCGATTGGTCAGTATAATGTGGCGCGGCGGAATACTATGCTGGGTGCCTTTGGCATTGTATTTCTTTGAGAGAGCACTATAAAGTTGGCATCAGATCCGCGCTATCATAAGTTTGGTTGGTTGAGGGAGGTGCCTCCATGTGCGTAAATGTGCCGGAGACGGCGTATGTTAAGAGGCAATATGACCAATTTACCCTGCCTCCGGCACACATAAAGGCACGTCTTTTCTTTCCCGGAAACTACAGGGATTGTCTGATAAAATATGGATTGTTTGTTATTTGTAAACTCAACCTAATGTGGGTTCATAATCAAGATGTAGAGAAGACAACATACTTTCATAAATGAAGCTGTCCTTTTGAAACTTGGCATAAACCATACCTACACAAGGAAGAAAAACCATACATAAATACACAAACAAATATGACATATACTTAAATGCACCGTCTATTAGAAAATTTCCTTTTACAGTGTCTGTGCAATTGATATATGACTATTTTACCTAAATTGATCTTAACAATAAAAAACGATATATTTTACAACCATTTCGTTGGGTGTTGATGTTTCTGGATATCTTTTACACGTTTTGACCGATCTGTAAAGTGCGATGCATTCATTTAGCGAATGTCTATTTCAACAGCGTTATTTGGTCTTAAATGACTCGCATCATTGATGTGAAATAGAACAATACAAAATCAATGCAAATCAATGTTGTGAATAAATCTGTTTGAATTCATCTCCCTTACCTCATCATCCAATATTTAACAGGCTTATGTTACATATTTTGAAATGTGAGACTTTTTCTGACCAGACAGGGGCTTTTAAATTTTGTTCGAAATGTATATTAATAACATACGCACAATATTCGGAAACTGTTCTGTTTGTGTGTGTGTGTGTGTGTGTGTTGGGGGGGGGGGGGGGGGGGGGGGGGGGGGGGGGGGGGGACTCTGAAAACAGCATTACATACATATGTAATTTTAAAATTATGTCTTAACAAATATATATAATAGAATAACTGAAATTCAAATCTGTTGAAAACGATTACCATTGTATTTTGTTATTATTCCTTGCGTAAAACTGAGTGACTATACGGTCCTAATATACGATGCAATGCGTTGCAAGCAATTGATGCTATACGAATGCTTTGCGGGAAAAAAAACACGCTAAAATAAAACTTAATACTTTTGAAGCACAACATAAACTTTGCTGCTGCGAGGAACATAGCCGTAAAAAACGTACAAAGTGTTTATATCCGTGTATAACCAATACTTTTTTTGTAAATATTCGTCTTTCTATCAAATGCATATTTTTATTTTCAACTGTTTCCAGAGCTATGGTACAATAATTAGAACAGTATAATCTAATAATATCACATACCGATTGTTTATCTCGTGTACGTTTTTAAATTTGATGTTGCAGTGCTGCATTCATTGTGTTCTGGATGACTTTCGTAAGTTCGAAAATCATAAACAACCATTATTTTCACGACAACCTAAGGAGAATGGCGTACCTCACGGCGATACCTTATGGTCCTCTCCAGTGTGGAATGTTATGTACCCTTGAGGGACGATGTGCGGCTGTCAATTATCACATGGAATCCCTTACTTGTGAACTAGTAGAAACATCAGCATCTGATGTATCAGATTCCGATGGATGGGTGTCTACGTCTGATTTCTCTTTTGTCAAAGTAAGTGTAATTATTATTGCCATTACCTTCATAACGTCCTATTAACACAGAAGAAACCACTTGGGCCAATAAAAGGTCAATAAACAGATACTAAAAGAAATGATATTGGAAATATAATGGAATACCAATGTGTTCATTAATTTGTAGATGCTATCTGATCACGATAATTAATCGATCACTGTCAATCAAATAGCCCAATATGTTCGATTACCATAGTACATGTATGTAAAGCCCCCATCTCACATACACGATTTAGGAAATTGCGAACACGATTTAAGAAAAGTTGAAAATTCATGTTGTTTCGTGCTCGACCTTGTGGTTTATGCAAATTTCTTAACCAAACACGACCATTATACGACCAAAAACGACCCTCATACGACTGAACACGACACTCATTCGACTGTCATAAGATATTCATACGATACAAAACGATTTAACTTTATTCAACACGACCCCTATACGACGCCCATATGACTTAACACGACTGTCATACGATTAAACACGAATCCTTACGATGTCTATACGACTACAAAAATAAACACGATCTCCATACGACTGAGCAAGACCTGCATACGACATATTTTTGTTTATTTTGGTCACGTGGGTCATGTAGTATATAGTCTGCATTGCAATAACATTTCTGTGTCAATCTTCATCATGTTCAACAACGAACAAGACCCGCAAGAAGCAGCTTTGGAGGAAGAGGAAGTACTTCTGGTAGCTATGGCTTTGATGGTGAGGGGTAGGAGGCAGCGAAGGCGTCGCAGAGTGAGGAACAGGAAGATATTATGGGTTCGACTCGACCATGGTTGTTTAGGAGACCTCTGTATGTTTTCGCGATAAAACTCTGCTAATTCCACTTTCTGGCTGTCACTGAAAATACACCAAGTGGTGCGTCCCTTGATCGGTTGGGAAGACACATCATCACTGGGATTGATGGATGAAATTGATGTTTTTTTTCTTCTTATTTCGTCTGCCCTTCTTGGTCGGTTTGGGTCCGGTTAACTCAGCGGTACCAGCGACACCATCATGATCTGACCCGGTTAGCACAGTGGTAGATTCAGTGGTAGATTGATGTGAAATGTCTTCAGATGAAGATAAATGTGGAGGGGATGGAATGTTGAATTGACTATCCTCCTGCTCATGTCATTTTCAGTTGTTGTTTTTGTTGTTGCTGGCGATTTTGGTGGTGGTTCAGAGGTTTCAGCTGGCTCATCTTATCCCTGTGTATCGGGTGGGTGTTCATCCGTGGTTGGTGGTGAAGGATGTTTCCCTTTCGAAGGTTTTGCTAGGAGGAGCTTCCGTTTCGGCCGCCTGAAGTTTGGCATGGCTGTATGATGAGCTTTCTCTTTCAGGGTGTTTCCCACGTTCTCACTTAGTCACGTGATGGGTTCTTCCGGTCGTATGACAAACGTATGGATTTCGTGTTCAGGCGTATGGGAGTCGTATGAAAGTCGTGTTGAATCGTGTTAAAACGTGTGAAGGTCGTATGAGTTTCTTCCCACGCTCCCCAACACAACTGAACGCGACTGTGAACGATCTTCATACGACTGAACGAGATTTTCATACGATTAAACACGACTGTCACACGACCTTCATACGACTGAATACGATTTAAGCCAAGCTGCGACGTCCATACGACCGCGTGTAACCGACCACGTTTTAACACGAGTGAACACGAATGAGTGCGCGACCTTCATACGTTCTAACACGATTTAACGAAAAAAGTTAAATCGTGTTCATTCGTGTTCAGATTCGTGAATGTGAGAAAGGGGCTTTACCGTTCTGACTTTAAATATCAACCGCTTAGTTAATACTTTCTTAGAAAGTGAGATTTGATTAATGTGACCCAGCTAATATGAGGCACCTGCAGTATCGGAAGGTTTCTTCTGTGTCGTTTACATAGAGGTCGGAAAAGGACCAAAACTGATCTGCTGCTCCTATCCCAACTCTGGGGTTGGTTTGGTTTGATTTTGTTTAATGTCATATTTACAGCTAAGGTTAATTAAGGACGTACCTCCATGTGTGTAGTGTATGCGTGCTTGTGTGTGACTATGCAGGAGACATGTTATGTTTGTTTACTTGCCTCCTTGTGATAGCGCAGATCTGATGCCGACTTTATAGGGCTATCTCACTGAAATACCATGCCGAAGGTACCAAGAACAGCATTCCGCCCGGTCACATCATACTGACAACTGGTGAACCAGTTGTTGCCATTCCCTTTAATGCTGAACGTTAAGCAGGGAATTACAACTACCATTTTTAAGGATTTTGGTATGTCCCGGCCTGGGGACAGAACACATTGTCTTCCTCTCCTTGGCGAATGCTCAACTTAAAGTCCAGAAGTGAGGTGTTGCCAAGCAAGACACTAGGAATACAAGGTAGTCAAAGTAGAAAGAAGGATAAAGATCCCGAATATTGCAATGGGTGCAGCAGATTTATTTTGGTCGCTTTTATGTTCTCAAATAGAGGACCCCTAAGCAAATACCCTATTCTGCGGCACACATTAGTCGCCTTCTACGACACATGCAGTGGGTAACAGCAGTTGTATATTTTCCCGATCCCCCACTAGCAGGGGGTTTTGAGTACTAGAACGAGCATACAAAAAAACATATAATAATCGTTTTTTCGCTTGCAGGATTTGTTAGGTTCGTGTGCAAGTGTGAACATTGATGAAAGCAACTCATGTGTCCGTCTACGAAATGGAGGAAACGCAATCATTGTGAAACGTTTGTATACATTCATTAGTATATACATTATATACAACAACAAAAATTCATTTTAATTTGTGTGTCGTTTGAATACAAAATAAGTTTCAACAAGTTTACATTAAGGATCCTGCTCTTCTTCAAGCAAAATCGAATGTAATTTTCAGAATGGTTCAGAGTTTAAATCCCGTTGCAGTTTTCCTCGCATAACACTGTTGATAAATTTGTTCTACGTCTTACTTATGATTATTTAATGAGATCCTTGAAATAGTTTACACAGTATTGCGTTTTATACTCGGACATTGTATTCTGTCAATTGCTTGATAATACAGACAAATTTATCATACAGTTAAAACCTGTCAAACTGTTGTTCAGTGTTGTGTCCTTACAGATTCTGTGGTTCTGAATGAAAGAAAATAACTACGTGCAAATACATCGATGCTCACGTGCAATGAAAACGACACTTCAACCGTGTTTATCTTCACGAAGCAGAAATTCGTTTTTGTAAATATATGATAAAGCATGAAACTATATTTATGTTACAATATTCACAAAATAGTCAAGGTTTCTTTTTAGCCCACAATCATCTGATAGCGGGCTATTCATTGCCCTTCGTCCATGGTCCGTCGTCCGTTCTTACACAATTCTTATTATCGCTTTTTCTAAAGAGGTACCAAAGGGATCTTTATCAAATTTTAATGTAGGTTTCCATTGGTCCCTCGTGGTGCATGTTTGCCTTTGAGACTGATCAGATAAACACAATGTAGCGATGTAGGTTCACCATAGTCCTCTATTGTTCATGTTTGGTACTTTTGAGACTGATTGGATAAACATTATGTCCCACAGAAGGCCAGCTTTGATTTTTTACATTGAAGGTTTGTTAGTGCTATTTCTAAGGGAAAACTTCATGGATCTTTCTAAATTTTGATATTTAGGTTCCCCTTGATCCCTAGTTATGCATGTTTGTATTTTGAGTGTGGTCATACTAAAAAAATGGCAGAAGGAAGAACTTAACAGATCTTTTTCCTATTGCAATGATCGGTTATATTTCTTTCACATTGAGTACAGTCCTAGTAAAGATGTGAAATTTGAAGGTTGTCGTTAATACACAGCAGTATATCAAAATTACCTCATGGTGCATTACAGAAGAGAAGAGAACGTTAAAAGATGTTCTGGTACTGTAAAACTATTCAATGTACTATTTTACACGTTTGTGTTCCAGACTGTCCAGTGCCGACTGCCGTGCTACATGCCAATGTGACGTTTGATAAGAGGACTGTTGGCGATATCATCGAATATACATGTGATGATTGCTATTACTCTAGTGGGGGTTCAACTGCCACATGCCTATCGGATGGACAATGGTCATCCGTAAATGTACAGTGCACGTCTTCTTCAACAGGTAATATAACGTAAACATTAACTGATATATGTAATTTTATTTCATAATAAGGCAATTACCGACAGCGGGTGTGGTTCCTGTGGATTAAGTTCCAGTTGTCAGTGTCCAACCATGATCTAAGCTGCTAGACACTTACAGCGCACACCTGCTCCACATTTGCATATCCAAAGATGTCCTGACGTAGATCTTGCTTTATTAGTAGTATTTAGTTTGTGTGTGTTCCTGTTTTAAATCATTTTGAATAATGATTTCTATGTAAAAGTGTGATGATACTGATTTAATGATGGTAATCTCTAATTCGTAGAAGTGGATTAATTTCCTCCTAATGTTCATGACGAACATTGTAATAATTCGAAGCCAATTGTCTATTCCATCGAACATTTTCGCAGTAGTTCCCTTTCTTGCTTGAGTGTTGGATAATCCTAGCGTCTCTTGTTAATTCTATAAGGCAGTCAGTGGCAATTATTCAATCTTTGATTTAGATTATTATTCCATTTACGTTTGATTTCGGTTTGGTTTAAATGGGTACAGCGCCCTATAAACAGCCAGGATGATAGTGCAGTGCCTGCCTTGTATACTGTGTTTGGTCTTGCTGGTGTTAGGTAAACTTTGCTTCTCTTTGTGATTCTGTATCGCAGTCATTGAAAATTATTCAAACTGTGGATTTGGATTATCATTCCATTTACTTTTGGTTTCGGTTTGGTTTGGATTTGGTTCAGCGTCGTCCCATTAACAACAAAGATAAAGTTTGGTTTGATAGGATGCAGCGTCCTATTAACAGCCAAGATAATACTTGCGGTCTGTGTCTTCTGTGTGTAATGGAGGCAGTTTGTTCTCTTTACAATACAGTTTATGTAATTTTTACCTAGTTTTCCCTACACACCGTGCCTTTATCACATACATGACTTGGCTGGTGCGAGGACGTAAAACCACATACAAACAAACCCATTATGAGCAGACGTTTATTTAGGCCAGTGTCAATATTATAGCTGTGACGCAGTAGTGATGAAACGTTTACGGTAGTTATTTATTTTTGCGTTGTATACGTCGGGACATGGCAATATATTGTTTACACTTCTATCGACTAAGCGTCGCAGCTATCTACAAGTACATAATGATTTTATTTCAATTTCCTAATTCACCGTTCTTTACTAATTATCTTCTGTCCGCGACTATTTTTACAATTTTATTTTAATTGATGTACACATTAGTACGTGCCAGTCAACTATATTTCCATTCGGTATGTGGTAACGATATATGTGACAAAATAATCATTACTCCTATTTAATTTGCTTTTCGATATATAAATTCTATACTAATTATTTCCGAAACTTCAGTTGCTCAATTGACATTTTCTCTTCGGAAAAAGACAAATGACTGGTCTTATTATACATTGCAGTGTTTGATTACAAAATCAATATCGATGAACTATGAGTAGTAGTATTGGTATCCAAAAAAAAAATACTTAACACAAATATACGCTTAATTTCAATTTTGTTAATACTGCCGGGCAACATTATGGGGGGGGGGGGGGGGGGGGGAATCATGTATTGTCGATGTTATCACCCAATAACGCCTACACTGATTTTCACAAGTATAGCCTTTCTGTTAGTTGATTTTGTTTTATTTGTGTTTATATCATTAAGTTCCATTTGGGGGATATAGTGTTGCCCGTGTTCGTTTCGTCCCGTCGCCACCACTGTATTGGGACACAAAAGTGACCGAAATATATCTGTTGCACCCATTGCAATATCTGGGAACATTATATTTGCTCCACTACTAACTACACTTTTTCTCCCATAGTTCTTTGTTGGAATGTGGGAACCCCTGCAGAATTCGGGATTGGCTTTGGTGTCCTCTATTTTGGGACACAAAAGCATGCAATATATATCTGCTGCGCCCATTGCAATATTTGATATAAGTCCTTAAAAATGGTAACTGTTATTCCCTGCTTAACGTTTAGCATTAAATGAGTTGGCAACAACTGGTTCACCACTATAACGTCGGCATCCTGCATACACACACGGTAGCACGCATACACTACACACATGGAGATGCGTCCTTAAATGACCTTAGTTGTTAATAGGACGTTAAACAAAATTTAAACAAACCAAACCAAACCTCGCTTTTGGCTTTAGTGAAGAACGTTCCCTCAGATGAAAAAGTCATTGTGTCGTGTTCCCTTGCAGGGACATACCCAGGTAATTGACAAATTCTTTACATTCAACAATTCGGGAAATGGGTCATCCGTGTTCGGTAAAATGTAATCTCTCTTGCTCTATTTTTCATATGCTTATCTTAACTGTATAGATTTAGGTCTATGTGAATTTGCTCCCAACTTCCCAACCTTTTGTATGTATTATATAGTTAGTTATGGGATTCTTAACAGCTCATCAACACAAAAATACATAAGGGCCAATAAAAAGTACATAACAGAACATTAACAGAACATGAAGGTAAAATGTCAGGGTTAACTTGGAGAGTAAACGTGGCATGGTTAGTTATATCTTTTTGAACAGACCAACAGTTTTTAGGTGGGTTAGAATTGTAGCGTTACAGACTGAAAAGATTAGAGTTTGTTATCTACGTAATGAATGGCTTAGCAAATGTTGTTATGTAAGTTTGTTAGCAATAGAAATGTGTGTTATAGGACCATAACAATATTTGCTAAAACATTCATTACTTATATTAACATTTTGATAGAGTATTCATGCTTTAATAAGTTTTTTTCGAACATTTTTTTAACAGTAAATTTAGTGTTGACAACAATGAAATAATGACGTCAGAATAAAAACTGATGACGTCACAATAGCAAATGTTGTAATAGTCTCTTAACAACATTTACCTTCTAAACGCATTGCAATGGAAGGATGCATAGCAAATGTAAATATATTATTATGAAACAAAAAAACTCTTTTTGGCTGAAGGTCAATATAATATAACACCTAGTGTTTTATTGTAAACGGTTCGTCACATGCTATGCACTGGAGCTGGTCTTCGCTTTTCACTAAATAAGAGTTAATAATGTATGGACGACCAATCCGAGTCGGGCAAGGACAACCTCATCTCAGCGGCTTTGCCTCAAGCTTCGATACCATTCATCGATTTTAGGTTTTACAGTGTTTTTTCTTGTCTTCGCATTGATTCCAATTATTTTTGCCACTTTGACCTTACAAAATTTGTTATCAACAGTTTTAAAATAATCTGTAAAATAAAGTTAAAATCAAGAGGTGGTGGTTATAAAGCCATTTTTGCGGCGCGATGGGCCTTTTCATTACCGTACTTCCACATGTCTAAGAACTCAGTTGATGTTCTGTGACATTTTGAGGTAATACTATGTAACCGTGTTAGTATTTTCCTAATTGAAATACTGTACTAAGTTTTGTTGTAAATGCTCCGTAGAACAGATAAATAATCAGAATAGATTATTGACCTCGGTACACCATTCATATAATATAGATAAGATATAGATTAGATTTTTTTATTTTGATAAAATCAACCTCATAAATGATAATCAAGTGTGAATTGTGGATCGACTGGGTAGGGTTCAGGATACTACGGATATGGTGAGGGGGCCGAGTCACATACAGTGATATTATTTTAACTGGTTTAAGACACGTGAACAAGATTGTAATTGTGTTTGTCCACCAAATAATAAAAAGAACAGTAGTACTTCAGGGCGGAATACCGTTCAATTGCCCTATGCAAATATGACATGCTTAAAATCTTGTTTATGTATCATTGTATCTACATGTATGCAAATATGGAAATATAGGGAGAGCAAACAACATTTGTACTGTATTAATCAGTCTGTAATGCGTAAAAAGAGAAAACAAACTGGACTTGACTAACTAAAGCATAAAGAATATATGCATTCATGACCTTTGAAAAGTTATCAAATGAATTGTCTCCCTTTGTTTATATCTCGAACCATGAACATACGAATTGAAATCATCCCTTTTTGTAATTAATTGATTCTTCATATTGTTGTATTGCTCACTGGCAGGTTTTGTTATTCAAAAGTAAAGATATTGGTCCTGTCTCAGAAACTCCCATGAAGGTAGTGAACGAGAAAAGAATACACCTGTTGTTACCCACTGCGTGTTTAATGTAATTTCAACAGCTAAGAAGGTCATTAACAATGCTCGGATTTCGCTCCACTTTGAACATCAGTATTTATACAATGTAAACGCATACCAAGTTTCATCAAAATTGACCAATGTTTAATCGAGATATCTTGCGGAAAGAAAAGTTTGGAAATTAGTGAATGATAGTTTGTTTGTTTGTTTGTTTGATTTTGTTTAACGTCCTATTAACAGCTAAGGTCATTTAAGGACGGCCTCCCCTGTGTGCAAGATGCATGCGTGTAGTGTTAGTGTGTGTATTTTGGGAGGCTGCGATATGTTCGTGTTTGTCTCCTTGTGATAGCGCGGAACTGATGCCGATTTTATAGTGCTACCTCACTGAAACAAACTGCCGAAGACACTCAGCAGGACGCCCCACCCGGTCACATTATACTGACAACGGGCGAACCAGTCGTCCAACTCCTAATTTGCTGAGCGTTAAGCAGGAGTATAAACTACTACCATTTTTAAAGACTTTGGTATGTCTCGGCCAGGGGACAGAACCCAAAGCCTTCCTCACTGGGGCGAACGCTCAACAAATGGCCAAAAGTGAGGCATTGTCAAGGGAGACATTAGGAAGAAGAAAGTTATTTAGAAAGGAGAAAAGAGATAAGGTCCCAAATTTAGTCGCCTCTTACGATCATGTAATTGGGGGCAGCAGGTACAATTCTTACGCCCTACCTGCAGGGTCAGTGAATGATAGTAGTATGGTAATTAACTGTGCGATATTTTGCTTCAGTATCTTAGCCTCAATCTTCGTATATTGTACATGCATACCAAGTTATCTCAAAGTCATATTTGTTTTGTTATGTAGGGTTAAATTTACTTATAAAGAATAAAAATATAAATCTCTGCATTCGGTTAACATTGTTTTATATGCTGTATTTCATTATATAATTAATTGCTATACATATTCAACTTTGTTGTTTGTCATGTCGTTTTGTATTGTACAAAACGGACATTTCCATTATATTCAACGTTAAGTCAATTAACAATTCTTTGAGTTTAGTAGTGATTTCCGGCATAGCAAAGTCCTAAACATTGGTTATTATTCCCTGCTTAACGTTTAGCATTTTGGGTAATGGCAACAACTGGTTCACGCGTTGTCAGTATATGTGCCCTGATAGACTGATGTGCTTGGTGCTTTCGGCTTGGTATTCCAGTGAGGTAGAACTATAATGTCGTCGTCAGATCCGCGATATCACAAGGAGGCAACATTCAAGCATACTTAACACAGATGGCTGTACGTCCTTAAATTACCTTAATTGTTGACAAGATGGTAAACAAAATAAATCAAATCAAACCATGAAGTGAGTACAAATGTATATCTTTGAAGTCCCTCAAAATGTCAACAGGCTGTTAACAATATAAAACAAAGAAATAATTTACAGTGGCACACATCATTTAGTATATTTTGAAATACTATATCCACTCGATAATAATAACAATGTACTTCTTGTATTTCTATCCTAGTTGCCGACATTCGATTGGTTGGCGGGAACCACTCTGCGGGTAGGATCGAGATTCTATATGGTGGCACCTGGGGAACTATCTGTGATGATGGCTGGGACAATCCGGACGCTGCAGTTGTCTGTAGGCAACTTGGATATAGGTAAATTATTTTTGAGGTTGTTATTGTCGTTCTTTCAAATTTTCGGGATATTTGTTACAACAAAATCAGCTAAAGTTTTAAATCTGTACCTTAGTATCTGAATTTCTGAATTTAATGTGATGCTTAATTTAAAATCAGTATCAGATTACTTTTAGGATGAAGAAAACAAAAAGGTGACCTGTCACCGTTCGGTATACATAAACAAATATATAAATCTAAACATGGAAACAAATCGATGACACGCCTAATTACCTCAACTCATGTTAAAAGTTTATCTTAAAATAATAAATTTAGATCATACCAAGAATTAAAATCTCTCTAGTCAAAACTTTGTTTTCATTGTTCCATGAAAACCAAATTTCTGCTATTGATCTGTTTTAAACATGTATCTCAGAGGTTATGCCAGTTCGACATAGTCATCACAAAAAACACACCTGTTCAAATACACACATAGCAGCTTAAAGCGCTATGATTCTCCATTAAACATACCCCTGCAGATAACCAACATCCAGGGTCCCTATCGATGTCGAAAATCGTGGAAACGATTTGGTCGACAAAACTGCAAAAGAGGCACGAATATCAACTCCGTTACTGAATACTGCCATAAAACGATCATATGGGTCCTCAGTGATGTCAGAATTCGTTGAAACGAACTGGTTGATAAAGCTGTAAAAGTAGCATTTTACATCCAACCAAACATTACTATACTTACTTTTTAAACCTGATATTTTCACAAGGAGGCACGCATACCAACATATCCTGCTTCCTGCACCCATAAATACACGCAAGCACGCATATATTGAGGCACGTTGTTAATGACCGTATCTGTTGCTTGGAGTCAAAACTTTTAAAACCAAACCAAACCTGATATTACCAGTTTCATCAAACATATTTAGCAACAAAGATGGTCAAATTCAACAGATTAGATTGAAACAATCCTATCAAAGAAGACCATAGACCTTATTATATTTTATTTTGAAATATGCGGCAGTATGTCCACGTCGCCAGTAAAACGGATATTTACGACTGTATAATCCAGATATGCGTGTAACATATAAAATGAATTAGAATTTTGCGTACTTGCTTCGGAGAGAGGGTCAATCAATTCGTCATTCCTGCGACGAACACATAACTGTGCACGACATATTGATCGAATGTGTCAATTTTAGACAGTTTCGAAACCAATGTTCTGATGTACCTAAAATTAAAACGTTGTCCCATACAATAGATTGGTGCATTTATGGCATTAAATTTAAAACAAAAAGTTATGTAATACACTTATGTGTGCAGTTGTTAACCTTTTACTTTTCATTTCGTTTTGAAGTGTTAAGTTTTGTCCATATCCTTTAGTATTGATGTGAGGCCCAATATGATATTACCGTTGCTATGCCGTTAGGCTATCCACCTTTGCAGGTCGGGGAAAGGGATAGGGGCGACAAATGAGGGAACCCCCGGCTGAATCGGGGATTTGCTTTTGCATCCTCTATTTTGGGACACAAAAGCGACCAAAATATCTAACTTTTCGTTTTAATGCTGAATGTTTACCAAGGTGAGGAGGCCATGGGTTCTTTCCCCAGGACGGGACATACCAAAGTCCTTACAAATGGTAGTTGTTATTCCCTGCTTAATGTTCAGCATTTAATTGAATGGCAGTACAATGTGACCGGGCGGAATGCTGAGCAGGGTTTCTTTGGAATATTGTGCAAGTCTGAATCAGTTCTGCGTTATTACAAGAAGGCAGAAACACCAACATACCCTGCCTTTAGCACACATATACGCATGCAAGCATACACAAAATAATATGTAAGTGACAAAAGTTGACATTAGGTACTATTTGTATTTGTATTATGAAAGATTGATTTTATATTGTAAATCAAGTTATATTTACATCCGTTATAACTGTTTACATAGTGGTGGACAAGTCACTGTATCTGCGTATTTCGGAGAAGGTTCAGGCACAATTTGGATGGATGACGTGATCTGTTCTGGAAACGAATGCATGCTGTCTGCTTGTAATTTCCCTGGTTGGGGAGTCGAAAATTGTGCACATTCCGAAGATGCTGGAGTTATCTGCATAGGTAATTCCGTGTTTATTAGCTCACCTGGGTAGCAGAATACAGTAGAAATGGCCCGACTCTGATAAACAAGGCACATGTTGAGGAAATGTAAACACAGCGGTTTTACCCTACACAACACACGTATACATGTATATATATTTGTAAACTGCATTACATTTACAATACATATAAAGCACTGAGAAGTGTATAAACCTCTTTTTTCTATGTATGTCACTTGTGTGAAAACCATGGTTACCA
Organism: Mizuhopecten yessoensis; assembly: GCF_002113885.1. Lineage (NCBI taxonomy): Eukaryota > Metazoa > Mollusca > Bivalvia > Pectinida > Pectinidae > Mizuhopecten > Mizuhopecten yessoensis. The sequence goes on from NW_018408917.1 coordinate 492,148, forward strand.
CATCAAAAATTACCAAAAAATGCCAAAAAATGCTATTTTTAACCCAAAAGTTGACCCCCGCAAGTAGTATTTTTTTTCCTAAGCTCTGTCTGAAATTCAAGATTGCCTACCTGGTTGCAGAATTATCTGGGTCGCAGTAAAATTGTAGAACTTGATTTTTTGCAATTTTGCGTCGTGTGCTGTTGTCAAAATTTTACCTCCTGTAAAGCTAGCTTTTCATGTGTACGCACCCTTTCGTATTATGGCCAAAATTTTATCCTCGAACCAAAGAAATCTTCTTTCTTTTTTACAAATGTGAAGCTCACATAGCCCACTTCATCATGCTTATACCAATTTTAGTACAGTTTTATTTTTATATTTTTTTTACATATCATTATACAGGGTTAGCCATTTAACAAAAATATCACCCATGGCCACAACCCTCTACTGTACTCTGCTACCCTGGTCCGAAGGACCATGGTGACCTTATGCCATACCATAGCGTCCGTCGTCCGTCAACTTTTTAGCTCACCATACCGTGGCGTCCGTCCATCTGATAAGTAGTGATCTTTAATTGGCTAAGGCTAAGGGGTGTGGCAACACAAATTTATAATTTGGAAATGGTTGCGATACCAACCGTATAACCATATATACAATTCCTGAGTATAAAGAGATGAATGCACATACGCTTCTAGGATGCCCACCCCCACCCCCACCCTTGGGGACTTAACCCCTGGGTCATAACTTTGAAACGGTTAAGATCCCCAACCCAAAACTATATAAACAAATGCTGTGCATAAAAAGACGAATGCAGTATTGATATTATAATTGATCCTGGGGTCTGGCCACAACCCTAGGGCCCTAGTTTCTAAATCACAGATTTGAAACAGTTGAGATCCCCACCCAATAACCATACATAAAACTGCTGGGCATGAAAACTCTAATACAGATATGCTACAAGGATAGGCCATGGGGTCTGGTCCATTCCCTTGGATCTCATTTAGAGAATATTTTGCCGTGATTGCTTAGATATCCAAGTGAGCGATACAGGCCCTCTGGGCCTCTTGTCCTTTAAAACGCTACTTGTCCTGAGCGGCGCGGTAGATTTTGACTAAATTTGGTCAAGAGCATCTTTAGGACAAGGGGACTGAATTTAGTATAAACAGTGGGTGTGGCCCCACTGGGAGCAAAGGGGCGGGGCCCAATATGGAAAATAGAGGTAAAACCTTTTAAGTCCTTCTTCTACCGTAGGAATAAAGGGATTTTATCCTAAATTATTCTGGAACATATGTGGGCCAAGAGGACTCAATTTAGTAGAAACAGTGGCCGTTGTCCTCCTTGGGAAGAGGGGAGGGGCCCAATAAGGGAAAATAGAGGTAAACCTTTAACAACCTTCTCCTCCCAATTTGGTCTGAAGCACCCTTGTGTGAAGGGGAACAAATTTGTGTATAACAGTGGATATATAGAAGAATAGCTTTAATATCCTATTTCTTCCGTTGGGATGAATGTATTTTGAACAAATGAGAACAGAAGCATCCTATGGGGAAGGAAATAAATTGTGTATGAATGGTAGGCCTGACCCCCTGGGGCATGAGGACATGGGCCAAATAGGATTAATTTAGCAAATTCTTCAAAGTCCTTCTACTTCTGCAGGAATGACAGGATTTTGTCCTAATTTAATATGAAGCACCTTTGGGTGAAGGGGAACACATGTTGTATAAACGATTGGTCTGACCCCCACCCCCTGGGACAGGAAAGCGGAGCCTATGTTTTGCTTTATTATGAAATCTAAATTTATTTTAAACCTCATTACGGCTCGTATGTGATAACGGCTTATAGAGTACTGCCTCGTCAAAAGTTAAAACAAGGTCTTTCCGTTTTCCCTTAAGAATGAACTACCATTTTGAACTGGAATGTCTCGGCTCAGGGCATAATTCATTGTCTTCCAAACGTGGACAATATAGCAGTATAACATTAATATTGTTCCCAAACGATGGATATGAAACGTAAAGATCCAAAATTTGCAAGGTGTAACTTCGGTATGGTATAAATTAATTAAATTAGAATAAAATAATTAAAGCGACGCACTAACCACGTAATCTTACGGAAATTTATTCAAGTTCGATGATTTTTGTCTGCTAGACTTTAAACCCTATATGTAACTGAAATTTCTACGGAAATAATATTATTACAGCATCTTCAGCGTTTGAATCAGCATACAGAAAATATGTTATCAGGTAAATAAGAGGGAAATCTGCCAGACAACCAGGCTGAAACAAATCTGTTTATTCAATCGATCTTTATGTATATATGATATTTAAACTATCCTTCTCTATTTTATCGACAGGTAATTAAGCTGCCGCCTGTCGTGTGCAAGAAAATCTATGCTCTTTCCAGTCGGCTTTGCTACCAGAGGGCTACACTCTAGTAAAAACAAGTGCGGAAAAAAAAGTGATGAAAATAAAACAAAACCATTAAGAGAAGACATTTGTCAGTCTGAAGACATGATGATAGCATGAACGTCGAAAACGTCCGATGATATCAAAGAAGATTTTAATAGATCAGTTTTTCTTGTCCATGTGTAGAGTTCGTTAAGGAATCCCAGAGCCGGACCTTGCAGTGAGATTTAATATATCAGTCTTCTGTCAGTAGATTATTGCTCACATGGTCCAACTTCTTGTACATGATGCTTGGTAGGTTACCAATTTGGCCAACTCGCCACGTAATAGGCATGTATATTCGTATTCAAGTCGAACGGGCAACTTACACATTTTAGAGGGCCATTATTCTAATTCGTGTTAAAAAGACACTATGTACCAAACAATACCTTTGATTTCAAGTCGAAATAAGTACTTGTATGCATTTCACTTTCCATTCTCTTTGAAGTTTTCCTATTGGAGTCGAATATCTTCCTATATGGAGATGCTCCAAGAAAAGGAATATTTGGGTTATTTACAAAACCACACATATACACATTCTTTCCCGTAATTTCTGCATATAATTTGCTGGTACTAGCTCATGTTCCAACCTAAATTTCATTGCAGCAGTTTTAATGTTTTTCCTTTCAATAGTGTAGCTGCCAAACTGTCAAAATCTGCACACGTCCTTATACATGGTAGATGTTTTCCTGTGTCTTCTAAAGTGATGCCGTAACTTGTTTGAACTTTGGTTCTGAATTTCTCACTCTATCTAAGAGCAGGATTAGTGTGAAAACACATACAGTGAACCATTTCAGATTGATTTAACACAGCATTGTAATAGTATGGCTGTTCTAGCATAGTAAAGACTGGAAAACCTTTATGTTCTTCATTGTTATTCCTATTGCTATTTGATAACATTGGTTTTTTGTTGATATGAGATCACTGGTACATACATGGATAGCGAATTTTCTGTAGTATTTGCAGCTGGTGGAATTCTCAAAATCTGAGCATCCCTTCTAATTGCAGATAGTTGCGTAACAAGTGTGGAAGCAAAATCAATACTAGGTATTGGTTTCTGTGTGATAGGGCAATACATATAAGGTAAGATACCTTCAGTGATCTTTTGCTTCTTCTGCGGGGGTTCCTTCTTAGGGTTGACCTAATAGTAATACATTGAAAAAAGTGAATAAGCAAAGACTAGAATAAAGTTGGGACAAAGGATAACTTCATGATCATCATTAGCACTGAAAGCAAAATGTGTTACATTTTTGAGTCAAATGAAAAATTAAAAAAAATATCAAGTCATAACTATTTGTCTATTTATTAGTTACATTAAGTGCAATCGAATTATTGATAAATTTGATATCTCCAGTCCTTGTACAAGTTTAAGTGCTAATCGATGGCCTCTCTGGGGTATGTGCCATTTTCTGAGGTAGGAACGTTTTTTCTTTGGATGGGTGGGAAGTTTTTTTCCAAGCTTAATGTAATGGCACAGGAGGCCAATGCTGTGACTGCAGTGACCGTTGCCAGCTTTGCACTCGCATTGTTATGACATTATTGTGCTGATAACGCTTTCTTCCTTTCTAGATAACTCAACATCAGAAAAAAACACCAGAAAACCCTGTAATTTATTTTAAAATGTGTACATGTAATAGAAAAACAAAAGCCTAATAATACAAGAGGCCCAATGGGCCTGCATCGCTCATCTGGTATACATCTCACACTTGTAACCTCCGAAGTGATCTTAAATAAAGCTTAAGGCAAAATGTAAGTATTTATGATTATAAAAGTAATTCAAAAGAACCTGTTAAAAGATTTAAAAACATTTCACTCCTGTGACCTTGAAGGTCATTATGTTAAACAAATCCTTTTAGCCCTTTATCTCAGGATGCAACTTGCAAAACATCACCTACCTATCCTTTTGTTTTTTGAAATTAGGTCATTTAAATGTTTAAACATATTTGTGTAAATGTGACCTCGAATGTGGGTCAAGATCATTCAAATAAAAAATGCTTGATAGCCTTTTATCGTAGCATACTACAGGTAAAAAATCAACATTGTGGGCCTCATGGTTATTCAGAAGTCATTTCAAGATTTTAAACAAATTTTACCCCTGTGACCTTGAATATTATAAAGTTCATTCATTTGAATAAACTTGGTAGTCCCTAATCCCAGCATACTACTGACACATATCAACATTCTAGGCCTTATGGTTATGCAGAAGAAGTTCGTAAAGATTTTAACATATTTGACCCCTGTGACTTTGAATATAATTCAAGGTCTTTCATTTGATCAAACTTAATAGTCCTTCAACCCATCATGTTACAGGCCAAATATCATCATTCTTCGACTTTTGGTTATTCAGAAGAAGTTGTTTTTTATGATTTTGAACATATTTGATCCTTGTGACCTTGAATAAAAGTCAAGGTCATTTATTTGAACAACATTGGAAGCCCTTCATTCTAGCATGATACTGGCCAAATATCATCATCCTGGGCCTTTTTGTTATTTAGAAGAAGTTGTTTAAAGGAGGGTTTTTAGGTTACCTGACCATAGGTCATGGTAACCTATTGTGATAGCCTTCTGTCCGTCGTCGTGATTCGTCCGTCGTTCGTTAACGTTTCCTTGTGAATACGATAACTTCAGTAAATATTAACCAAGTATGATGAAACTTTGTATGCAGCTATGTATTCATAAGATCTCGTACGAGTCCGAAGATGGAAATTATTCGACAGTAACTTACAGAGTAATTGCTCTTTATAATATTATTATTATTATTGGACCTTGTGAACACGAGAACTTGAGTAAATATTAACCGAGTTTAATGAAACTTTGTATGCAGCCATATATCAATAAGATCTCGGTTGAGTTGGAAAATGGGAATTATTCGACAGTAACTTACAGAGTTATTGCCCTTTGTAATATTATTATTGGACCTTGTGAACACGATAACTTGAGTAGTAAATGTTAATTGAGTTTGATGAAACTTTGTATGCAGCCATATATCAATAAGATCTCGGACAAGTTCGACAATGGGAATTATTATATATCTCTCTACCACTCACTACCTTTTATTTCCTAGCTTTGCGATACTTCACTTTTGGCTTTTATGTGTAACGCTCGCCCAGGTGAGAAAGGCAGAGGGTTCTGTCTCCAGGCCGGGACAACCGAAAGTCTTAAGTAATGGTAGTTGTTTTCCATTTTTAACGGGCAGCATTTAGGGTGATGGCAACAACTGTATGTTTTCTTTTCATTTGAACTGGTTCCTTAAAGTAGGTTTTCTGAACAATCAAAATATGAACGTTGTATCTCTTAATAATAAAAATCACATTGACAACACGAGGTCTTTACCTGTCATTGTACCATCCGTCCTCTCCGGATAGGGGTAAGACTGTACCCGCTGTATCCCACTGCATGTGGAAAAGTCTACTACATTGTAAAAGGGGCAACCTGGGTTGCATGCTGTCATTCCCTGGGAGAACGGATTCTGGTGATTGAGAGAAGAGTCATGTGGACGGTGTGCAGCGAACTCTGTATGTGTCTGCAATCTAATGTACCTGCTGACCCCATTGCCCGATCACCGGGCAAAACAGCTTCAGCGATAACACACACACACACACACACACATACATGTGAACGGGGACACAAGTAGAACACCTGGTAAACGGGACATTTTAATTTACGTATGTACATGTATAGAAATGCTCAATTTAATACATCTGTCGCATCTAGTATGCGAATGAAACGTGTTGGATCTACTACATGCAGTTTTGCAAATGTGTACCATACCCGACAACTGGGGACACACTGACAATGTGGGTGTGGATATGCTCTATACAACCGGGAACATCTATGTATCAATGTACACTATCCAACCGGGGACATCTATGTAGCAATGTACACTATCCAACCGAGGACATCCATGTATCAATGTAACCTATCCAACCGGGGACATCTACGAATCAATGTACACTATCCAATCGGGGACATCTATGTATCAATGCACACTATCCAACCGGGGACATCCATGTATCAATGTAAACTATCCAACCGGGGACATCTATGTATCAATGTACACTATCCAACCGGGGACATCCATGTATCAATGTAAACTATCCAACCGGGGACATCTATGTATCCAACCGGGGGCAAGTATGTTCCATTTGCTTGTTTTATTCGTTTGTTTTTCCCCTTTTTGTTTTATTTATTCCGTTTCGTGAACGTCTATTTGTGTATTGTTTGGCTCTAAGGAACTATACTTGTTGATGAGTTGTTAACAGTAGTAAAGGGGAAATGTCAGATTTTTTAATCATAGTACGACAGTAACTCCAGTAATATTGTTCTAAAAGCAAGCGAATGATTCACAATAACTTGGTCTGTAATGGTCCTGCTGGGTGTCTTCGGCAGAATGTTTCAGTGAGGTAGCACTATAAAGTCGGCACCAATTTCGCGCTATCACAAGGAGACAAACACGAACGTATCGCAGCCTCCCAAAATACACACACATACACTACACGCATGCATCTTGCACCCAGGGGAGGCCGTCCTTAAATGACCTTAGCTGTTAATAGGAAGTTAAACAAAATCAAACAAACAAACAAACTGTAATGGTATAACTCACGAAAACATGGCCACAACGGCAGATGCAATCAGGTCGGACACGGCAGATTTTGACTAAATTTTCCCTACTATTTATAGGCTAGAACCACCACTATCGTGCTTCACTTGTTCATGCAATAACGTAATTTGTATATCGATTACAAGCAATTTGCAGAGAAGGTTACAGAGGTGTCAGCGTTTCAGTTGTCAGATTTTGCCTTTTCATTTTTCTATTCCATCGGCGAGGCGCTTGAACGGATATGAAACAAAATGGCGATGGTGGCATTAAGCCTTAAAAACTTTTCGACTTAGGATTTTCAGATGCTACGCAATCTTTCGATTTGTCGAGAAATGCCTGTTCGATAAGGTTTTACCGAGTTTTTAGACTTCAATTAACAGAATCGCACGCACATACTTACTTGCATCACATGACATTAACACGAGCTCGTCGGAATTGACGGTAGGGGTACAGAGTTTCGTTAACATTTTAGGTAGTAGGTACCTATCGCGATTGAGAGAAAAAAAAATGCATTTCATTTCTCTCATTTGCGAAAGGTACCTGTGGTTATATGTGTACTGTGACCCATATCAGTATAGCATGGAATATCTTCGATATTTATAACGAATGCAACAAATGAACCCGTGCTGCTTAAGTTGTAGGATTTTTACCACTTCGGAAATTGTGGGGGAATGGGGGTTTAATATTCCAGAATCACATGGAAAAATTGCGATGTCTATTCCATATTTCATGGGCCCATAATATATTTATATCGAGCCCGGTATTTCTGAACTCTTGATAGATGATTTAATTAATTAGGCTTTCCGGCCGCCAGCGATCGATCAAACCAGTGCAGGATCAGGGAGAGAATAGGCCAGCTGTATCCCACGATATGATTATAAGAGAGGACTGATGTGGCCCGTTCCCCCTTGCATAATCGGTTGCTAATTTCTTCCTAGTCTTCTTTTTATGTGAATTTAGGGAAACCAGGATTCACATTATACTGACATCGGGTAAACCATTTTTTAGGACATAAGTATGCCCCAAGGAAGGGGTCGGAAGTTAAAGGTAGTCAGAAGTAGAATGAAACAAAAAGATCCCAAATATAACAATGGGTGCAGCAGATTTATCTTCCGTGTCCCCAAGAAAAGGGCACAATAGCAAATCCCTAGTTATGCGGGGGTTCTCACAATAGTCTCCTCTTACGAAACATGCAGTGGGTAACAGCAGGTAGATTCTTTACACGATCCCCGACCTGCAGGGGTGGACGTATGTGCGACCTCCTACAGTATCAGGGATTTCTTCCGAGTCTTCTACTTAGAGGATATTAAAAAGACCGAAATGTATCTGCTGCCACCATTGCAACATCTTTTTTTCCAATACTGCTTTCTTTTCTCTCTACTTTTCCCTCCCGGTTGTTTCTTCCTTGGCACATTTCCTCGTATTGCCTTGACTGTGGCAAGGACGTTTAACCGTTAAGCAATTTCCGCTTCATGCATTCCATTCTCTACCAAGAAAGATTTGTATGCCTCCGATGACACATATTCTAGGTCCTTCGACTAGACCAAGAGTCTGCTTGAATATCATTTCAGAATGCAATGATCACGAGCTGAAAGAAATATGTGAATGATTTATGTTGTTAATATTTACGACATATTTGTAGTTATGTTCATTGCTTAACATTATTACAACAATGCTTTTGCCCATGCGATAGACTCTTCCCATCCGTATCAGCCAGGTGTGTAATTCAAACAAGTCCTTGACAGATTATACAATGTACCGTCTATGACAAGTTTATTTCTTACAGTTTTTGTGCTTTTGATAAATGATTCATTGCACTCGATCCATATTTACAAGATTTGATACATTTTACAATCGATTCGTTCGTTATTGTTGAATTTTTATGTTTTTTTAACTTTTTTTAACATTTTTTTTTTCTGAATGTCTATCTTTACAGTGGTGTTTCGCGCTAAATGTCAATAGGCTTTAAAACAAACATGTACTTGTTAGGAATACGATAAATATTATTGTAAATGTGATAAATTGTTATTAGTTCAATTGAAATTATTGTTGAAGCTTTAATATCATTTGGATGGTTTAATTTTATTTAACAGCTAAGGACATTTAATGACGTGCCTCCATGTATGTAGTACAGTATGTATGTGTGAATGCAACAGACAGGGCATGTTGGCGTATTTGCCTCCTTATGATAGCGCGGATCCGATGCCGACTTTATAGTGCTATCTTACTGAAATACCATGCCGAAGGCACCCAGCACAGCATTCCGCCCGGACCCATTATACTGACAACGGGTGAACCAGTTGTGGTCATTTCCCTAAATGCTCAATGTTAAGCAGGGAATAACAACTACCATTTTTAAAGACTTGGGTATGTCCCGTCCTAGGTACAGAACCCATTGCCTTCCTTACCTTGGCGAACGTTCAACATTGAAGCCTAAAGTGAAGTGTTGCCAAGCAAGGCGCTAGGAAATAATAGGTAGTTAGAAGTCGAGAGAAACCAGGATCCCAACTATTGCAATTGGTTTTTGATCGTTTCGTTGTCCCCAATTAGCGGGCACATAAGCAAAATCTCCCAATTCTGCAGGGAGTTTCCCCAATTAGTCACCTCTTAAGATGCATGTTTTCTCCATCCCCGAACTGCAGGAAACACTGCACAGAAATGGCTACATATATACATATGTATGTGTCGGGTAGAAACGTTGAACATGGAACTAATACGAATACTAGGTAAATAAATATTCAACTTGCATATGTTTACTTAACATTATAATCTACAGCACCCGTGCGATCGGTCAGTATAATGTGGCTGGGCGGAATACTATGCTAGGTGCCTTCGGCATTGTATTTCATTGATATAGTACTAGAAAGTCGGCATCAGATCCGCGCTGTCATAAGTTTGGTTGGTTGTTTGCATGGAGGTCAACGTCCTATATACCTAAGGTAATTGAAGGACGTGCCTCCACGTGCGTAAATGTGCCGGAGACGGGGTATGTCTAGAGGAAAAAACACCTATACACCCTGCCTCCGGCACGTCTTTTCTTTCCCGGAACCTGCAGTCTGATAAAATAAGGAATTGTTTGTTACAGTCGAACCTCGTTATCTCGAAGTCGACGGGGTCGTGGGAAAACTTCGAGTTATCCGAGTATTCGAGTTATGCGGGTTCATAGATTTGGTATGAAATTTGCTGTTGGGACATAGCACTAGCAGTTGTTGGTTTTATTAATAGTTAATGCTTTTAATCAATCGATAAATGATATACGTAATCAATATAACAAATACAGCTATGTAATTTTACAATAAACACGCTTACAAAAATAGAGTAAGTTATTTCAGAAAAACGTACTTTCGTTTTTAAACGCGATCAAAACGGTTGGACCATTTTGTGAATTCGTTATTAAATATGGACGGGCCTAGTGATTAAATGTTGTTTTTGGCTAGTATAGATCTTGGCAAATCTTTCCAGGTCTGCATTTGTATTTGTAAGTCCGTCAAGTTTTACTTCTGAAGTGTTACATTTCAAACCGAACTATCCCGCTGTCTCTGATCTCGTAGTTTACAATGCGGAAATGAAAGTGCGCAAGTCTAAAACAAATCACTGTAATGGAGCGTACGCATAGTTGATTCTGTAAATGAAAACACACAAACAAATTATATCGTACATGTGACACATTGATTCATTAAAGCCAAATATGACACCTGACACCTCCTCAACTCGATGTAATCAACAGCAATTATCGTTTTGTTCTTAAATCTCTCGATCGACTTTCAAAGCCATACTGGCTCCTGTAAAAACATGAACCCGTAAAGCTGTCCTAGGTTGTGATTTTAACTGTGGAACTCTTTTATGCATGACCACGCTTTGTGACCAATTTTCCGGTTTGCACTGTCGTCTGTTTAGGTGTACAAATCATTAAACGGACTCGCAGTAAGTACAGATTACTGTTGATCAACATTGATGCAGTTTGTTTTTTATTATGAATAACATGGTTTTGACAGTCCGTAAACTTTACAGTCCTAAGCTTTATCGTAAATTCTTTTTTACTGATTTCATGCTAGTCTACTTACGAAAGATGTTCATAAACACGGAATGGCGAAATGTCGTACTTTTGCGTTTTATTTGTATCAAAGAATTAACAAGTGACAAAATGAAATTTGGATACTATGTTGGACTAACGCTATTGAAACCAATATTTTACTTCGAGGTATCCGATTTTTTCGACTTTTCAGGGTTCGAATTATCAGAGTTTTATTTACTAAGATAAAGAACAGATTTGGCCGGGACCGGAGAAATACTTCGAGATAAACGGGGTCTTCGAGTTAAAAGAGTTCGAGATAACGAGGTTCGACTGTATTTGTAATCTCATCCTAATGTGGGTTCATAACCAAGAAGTAGGGAAGACAACATATATGAAGCTGTCCTTTTGAAACTGGGCAAGGGAAGACAACATATATGAAGCTGTCCTTTTGAAACTGGGCAGACCATACCTACACAAGAAAGATAAACCATACAGAAATAAACAAACAAATATGACAAATACTTAAATGCACCGTCTATTAGAAGGGTGTTTTTTTTTACAGTTTCTGTGCAATTGACTTATGATTATTTTAACTTAATTGATCTTTACAATAAAAAAAAAATATTTTACAACCAATTCGTTGGGTGTTGATGTTTCTGGATATCTTTTATACGTTTTGACCGATCTGTAAAGTGCGATGCATTCATTTAGTGAATGTCTATTTCAACAGCGTTATTTGATCTCAAATTCTTCGCATCATTGAAGTAAAACAATACAAAATCAATGCAAATCAATGTTATAGATAAATCTGTTTGAATTCATCTCCCTTATCTCATCATCCAATATTTTAAAGGCTTATGTTACATATTTTGAAATGAGAGACTTTTTCTGGCCAGACAGGGGCTTTCAAATTTTGTTCGAAAATGTATAAAATAACATACGCACAATGTTTGGAAACTCTGTTCTTAGTGGGGGGTTTTAAACTGAAAACAGCATTACATACATATGTAATATTAAATTATGTCTTAACAAATATATATAATAAAATAACTGAAATTCAAATCTGTTGAATACGATTACCAATGTGTTTTGTTAGTATTCCTTGCGTAACACTGAGTGACTATACCGTCAAAATAAACGATGCAATGCGTTGCAAGAAAATGATGCTATACAAAGGATCAATGCTTTGCGGAAAAAAACACGCAAAAAGAAAACTTTATACTTATAATCTTTGCTGTTGCGAGGAACATAGCCGTTTTCTAGAGCTAATGTACAATAATTAAAACAATGTAATCTAAAAGTATCACATTCTGATTGTTTATCTCGTGTACGTTTTTAAATTTGATGTTGCAGTGCTGCATTCATTGTGTTCTGGATGACTTTCGTAAGTTCAAAAACCATAAACAACCATTATTTTGACGGCAACCTGAGGAGAATGGCGTACCGCATGACATACATTATGGTCCTCTCCAGTGTGGAATGTTATGTAGCATTGAGGGACGATGTGCGGCTGTCAATTATCACATGGAATCCCTTACATGTGAACGCGTAGAAACATCAGCATCTGATGTATCAGATTCCGATGGATGGGTGTCTACGTCTGATTTCACTTTTGTCAAAGTAAGTGTAATTATTATTGCCATAACCTTCGTAACATCCCATTAACGCAAAGGTGAGATTTGATGTATGTGACCCAGCTAATTTGAGGCACCTGCAGAATCGGAAGGTTTCTTCTGTGTCGTTTACAAAGAGGTAGGAAAAGGACCAAAACTGATCTGCTGCTCCTATCCCAACACTTAGGGTTGGTTTGCCTCCATGTGTGCTTAGGGTTGGTTTGCCTCCATGTGTGTACCCCCTGCAGGTAGGGCGTAAGAATTGTACCTGCTGCCCCCAATTGCATGATCGTAAGAGGCGACTAAATTTGGGACCTTATCTCTTCTCTCCTTTCTAAATAACTTTCTTTTTCCTAATGTCTCCCTTGACAATGTCTCACTTTTGGCCATTTGTTGAGCGTTCGCCCCTGTGAGGAAGCCTTTGTGTTCTGTCCCTCGGCCGAGACATACCAAAGTCTTTAACAATGGTAGTTTCTACTCCTGCTTAACGCTCAGCAAATTAGGAGTAGGACGACTGGTTCGCCCGTTGTCAATATAATGTGACCGGGTGAGGCGTCCTGCTGGGTGTCTTCGGCAGTATGTTTCAGTGAGGCAGCACTATAAAGTCGGCATCAGTTCCGCGCTATCACAAGGAGATAAACACGAACATATCGCAGCCTCCCAAAATACACACGCATACACTACACGCATGCATCTTGCACACAGGGGAGGCCGTCCTTAAATGACCTTAGCTGTAAATAGGACGTTAAACAAAATCAAACAAACAAACAAACAAACATCCATGTGTGTAGTGTATGCGTGGTGGCGTGTGTGTATGCATGATACATGGTATGTTGGTTTACTTGCATCCTTGTGATAGTGCGGATCTGATGCCGACTTTATAGTGCTATCTCACTGAAATACCATGCCGAAGGTACCAAGCACAGCCACCCGCCCGGTCACATTATACTGACAACTGGTGTTGTAATTCCCCTTAATGCTGAACGATAAGCAGGGAATTACAACTACAATTTTTAAGGATTTTGGTATGTCCGGCCTTGTGACAGAACACATTGTCGTTCTCTCCTTGGCGAACGCTCATCTTTAAGTCCAAAAGTGATGTGTTGCCAAGCAAGACACTAGGAAATAAAAGGTAGTCAGAAGTAGAGAGAAATATAAAGATCCCGAATAATGCAATGGGTGCAGCAAATTTAGTTTGTCGCTTTTGTGTTCTCGAATAGAGGAACCCTAAGCAAATACCCTATTATGCGTCACACATTAGTCGCCTCCTACGATACATGCAGTAGGTAACAGCAGTTGTATATTAGTATATACATTATATACAACAACAAAAATTCATTTCAATTTGTGTGTCGTATGAATAAAAAAGAATTGCCAGTGCTTTCAACAAGTTTACATTAGGAATCCTGCTCTTCTTCAAGCAAAATCGAATGTAATTTTTCGTTGTTCAGAGTTTAAATCCCATTGCAGCTTTCCTCGCATAACACTGTTGTTGATAAATTTGTTCTACGTCTTACTTATGATTATTTAATGAGATCCTTGAAATAGTTTACACAGTATTGCGTTTTATACTCGGACATTGTATTCTGTCAATTGCTTGATAATACAGACAAATTTATCATACAGTTAAAACCTGTCAAACTGTTGTTCAGTGTTGTGTCCTTACAGATTCTGTGGTTCTGAATGAAAGAAAATAACTACGTGCAAATACATCGATGCTCACGTGCAATGAAAACGACACTTCAACCGTGTTTATCTTCACGAAGCAGAAATTCGTTTTTGTAAATATATGATATAGCATGAAACTATCTTTTTATGTTACAATATTCACAAAATAGTCAAGGTTTCTTTTTAGCCCACAATCATCTGAAAGCGGTCTATTCATCGCCCTTCGTCCGTGATCCGTCGTCCGTCCGTGCTTACACAATTCTTATTATCGCTTTTTCTAAAGAGGTACCAACGGGATCTTTATCAAATTTTAATGTAGGTTTCCTTTGGTCCCTCGTGGTGCATGTCTGCCTTTGAAATTGATCAGATAAATAAAATGGCCGACAGACAGCCCTCTTGGATTTTGACATTGAAATATTGTTGTCGCTATTTCTCAGAAAGTATTGGAGGGAGCTTCCTCAAATTTTGTATGTTTCTTCCCCTTAGTCAGTAGTTGTTTATGTATTATTTTGAAACTGATCAGATAAACAAAATGGCCGACAGTAGGCCATCTTCGATTTTGACAGATCAGGATTTTACTGAAAATAGTGAAGGAAACTTTCTCATATTAGCGATGTAGGTTCACCATAGTCCTCTATTGTTCATGTTTGGTACTTTTGAGACTGATTGGATAAACATTATGTCCCACAGGAGGCCAGCTTTGATTTTTTACATTGAATGTTTGTTAGTGCTATTTCTAAGGGAAAACTTCATGGATCTTTCTAAATTTTGATATTTAGGTTCCCCTTGATCCCTAGTTATGCATGTTTGTATTTTGAGTGTGGTCATACTAAAAAAATGGCAGAAGGAAGAACTTAACAGATCTTTTTCCTATTGCAATGATCGGTTATATTTCTTTCACATTGAGTACAGTCCTAGTAAAGATGTGAAATTTGAAGGTTGTCGTTAATACACAGCAGTATGAAGTGTACATCAAAATTACCTCATGGTGCATTACAGAATAGAAGAGAACGTTAAAAGATGTTCTGGTACTGTAAAACTATTCAATGTACTATTTTACACGTTTGTGTTCCAGACTGTCCAGTGCCGACTGCCGTGCTACATGCCAATGTGACGTTTGATAAGAGGACTGTTGGCGATATCATCGAATATACATGTGATGATTGCTATTACTCTAGTGGGGGTTCAACTGCCACATGCCTATCGGATGGACAATGGTCATCCGTAAATGTACAGTGCACGTCTTCTTCAACAGGTAATATAACGTAAACATTAACTGATATATGTAATTTTATTTCATAATAAGGCAATTACCGACAGCGGGTGTGGTTCCTGTGGATTAAGTTCCAGTTGTCAGTGTCCAACCATGATCTAAGCTGCTAGACACTTACAGCGCACACCTGCTCCACATTTGCATATCCAAAGATGTCCTGATGTAGATCTTGCTTTATTAGTAGTATTTAGTTTGTGTGTGTTCCTGTTTTAAATCATTTTGAATAATGATTTCTATGTAAAAGTGTGATGATACTGATTTAATGATGGTAATCTCTAATTCGTAGAAGTGGATTATTTTCCTCCTAATGTTCATGATTAACATTGTAATAATTCGAAGCCAATTGTCTATTCCATCGAACATTTTCGCAGTAGTTCCCTTTCTTGCTTGAGTGTTGGATAATCCTAGCGTCTCTTGTTAATTCTATAAGGCAGTCAGTGGCAATTATTCAATCTTTGATTTAGATTATTATTCCATTTACGTTTGATTTCGGTTTGGTTTAAATGGGTACAGCGCCCTATAAACAGCAAGGATGATAGTGCAGTGCCTGCCTTGTATACTGTGTTTGATCTTGCTGGTGTTAGGTAAACTTTGCTTCTCTTTGTGATTCTGTATCGCAGTCATTGAAAATTATTCAAACTGTGGATTTGGATTATCATTCCATTTACTTTTGGTTTCGGTTTGGTTTGGATTTGGTTCAGCGTCGTCCCATTAACAACAAAGATAAAGTTTGGTTTGATAGGATGCAGCGTTCTATTAACAGCCAAGATAATACTTGCAGTCTGTGTCTTCTGTGTGTAATGGAGGCAGTTTGTTCTCTTTACAATACAGTTTATGTAGTTTTTAACTAGTTTTCCCTACACACCGTGCCTTTATCACATAAATGACTTGGCTGGTGCGAAGACGTGAAACCACATACAAACAAACCCATTATGAGCAGACGTTTATTTAGGCCAGTGTCAATATTATAGCTGATGTAAACGTTTACGCTAGTTATTTATTTTTGCGTTGTGTACGTCGGGACATGGCAATAGATTGTTTACATTTCTATCGACTAAGCGTCGTAGCTATCTTCAAGTACATAATGCTTTTATTTCATTTTCCTAATTCACCGTTCCTTATTTATTATCTTCTGTCCGCGACTATTGTTACAATTTTATTTTGATTGATGTACACATTAGTACGTGCCAGTCTACTATATTTCCATTCGGTTGTGGTAACGATGTTTGTGACCAAATAATCATTATTCCTATTTACTATGCTTGTCGATATATAATTTCTATACTAATTATTTCCGAAACTTCAGTTGCTCAATTGACATTTTCTCTTCGGTAAAAGATCGCAAAATCAATATCGATGAAATATGAGTAGTAGTATTGGTATCCAAATTAAGCACCCAACACAAATATACACTTAATTTCAATTTCGTTAATACGGGCAACATTATGAAAAACAAAATCATGTATTGTCGATGATATCGCCCAATAACGCCTTCACTGATTTTCACAGTTATAGCCTTTCGATTATGTAGCGTTAGTTGATTTTGTTTTATTTGTGTTTATATCATTAAATTCCATTGGGGGATATAGTGTTGCCTGTGTTCGTTTCGTCCCGTCGCCACCCCTGTATTGGGACATAAAAGCGACCGAAATAATTTTGTTGCCGCTATGGCAATATCTGGGAACATTATATTCGATCCACTACTAACTACACTTTTTCACCCACTTTGTCTCCTGCATACATAGACGCAAGCACGCATACACTTTACACATGGAGATACGTCCTTAAATGACTTCAGCTGTTAATAGGACGTTTAACAAAATAAAACCAAACCAAACCTCGCTTTTGGCTTTAGTGTAGAATATTCCTCCGGTTGAAAAAGGCATCGTGGCGTGTTCCTTTGACGGGACATACCTAAGTCATTGACAAATCCTTTACATTCAACAATTCAGGAAATGGGTATCTCTTTCTCTCTCTATTTTTCATATGCTTATCTTAACTGTATAGATATAGGTCTATGTGAATTTTCTCTCAACTTCTCAACCTTTTGTGTGTATTATATAGTTGGTTATGGAATTCTTAACAGCTCATCAACACAAAAATACATAAGGGCCAATAAAAAGTACATAACAGAACATTAACAGAACATGAAGGTAAAATATAAGGGTTAACTTGGAGAGTAAACGTGGCATGGTTAGTTATATCCTTTTGAACAGACCAACAGTGTTTAGGTGGTTAGAATTGTAGCGTTACAGACTGAAAAGATTTGAGATTTGTTATAAACGTAATGATTGTTTTAGCAAATGTTGTTATGGAAGTTTGTTAGCAATATAAATGTGTGTTATAGGACCATAACGATATTTGCTAAAATATGCATTACTTATATTTACATTTTGATGAGTATTCATGCCTTAATCAGTTTTTTTGAACAATTTTTTAATAGCAAATTAAGTGTTGACAATAATGAAATTAATGACGTCACAATAAACCTGATGACGTCACAATAGCAAATGTTTAAACTAAATGTTTAAACTAAATGTTTTAATAGTCTCTTAACAACATTTACTTTCTAAATGCATTGCAATGGAAGGATGCATAGCAAATGTAAATATATTATTATAAAACAAAATAAATTGTTGGGTGAAGGTCAATATACTTAAACAACAAGTGCTTTATTGTAAACGATTCGTTACATGCTATGCACTGGAGCTGGTCTTCGCTTTTTACTAGATGAGAGTTAATATTGTACGAACGACCAATCCGAGTCGGGCAAGGACAACCTCATCTCAGCGGCTTTGCCTAAAGCTTGGATACCATTCATCGATTTTAGGTTTTACACAGTGTTTTTTCTTGTCTTCGCATTGATTCCAATTATTTTTGCCATTTTGACCTTACACAATTTGTTACAGATGTGGGATCGCACAACGTTAGACGATGTTTGCACGAAGTGCGAACGATTAAACATTGGACGATCATTGCTTGCGCACATTTGTGCAGACGATCGACGAACGTTGTGCGATTACAATCGTTGTGCGGACGATCGACGAACGTTGTGCGATAACAATCGTGGTTGGTGTAAATTGCGGAATGGCTTAACAATATATACGGCATATAAACTTGATTTTTAGTATGTTCTGTTTATACTTTATTACATTTAGAAATGGCGATTTCGGTGTTTTTTAAACGGCCTTAATCGACACAGGTAAAATAACAACACAGTCTCGGCAACACAGGTAAACATAGCCACTTCGTGCATTGACCGTAGTTTTCCCCCGCCCGGGGAACTTACGTAACTCGACAAGCGAATGCAAATAACAAATATTAAACGTCCAGTTGTGTTTTCATAACAGTCATACGGTATCAGATATCAGCTCTATGTGTCAGACATGACAAAGACCAGGCAACACTCCGGTCCCTCATCAAGTTGTTATTTACCTCTTCTGTTACCGAGGAGCCAAATCCATTCTTGACAGTCTAACGGTCACTGTATACTGTGTTACACGCATTGTAAATGTACATAATCTCAATTATAGAGATGAGAGAATTACAGTAATATATACAGTGTACATTATTGCATACACGTACGCCTTCCGTATTTTGATCAACAAATTGTACCAAATCGCACAGTTGTGCGGAGAGAAGCGCACAACGGGGCGAACGATTGTTAAATCGCACAGTTGTGCGCACCATGTGTGGACGGTGTGTGAACGATGTATGCACGCTGTGAGGACGGTATTTTTGGTGCGTTGTGCGGTCACACAACTGTATCAACAGTTAATAATCTGTAAAATAAAGTTAAAATCAAAAGGTGCTAGTTATAAAGCCATTTTTGCGGCGGTATCTGCCTTTTCAATACCGTACTTCCACATGTCTGAGAACTCAGTTGATGTTCTGTGACATTTTGGGGTAATACTATTCAATCGTCTTAGTATTTTCCTAATTGAGATACAAAGTTTTGTTGTGAATGCTCCGTAGAACAGATAAATAATCAGAATAGATTATTGACCTCGGTACACCATTCATATAATATAGATAGATTATAGATTAGATTTTTTTATTTTAATAAAATCGACCTAATAAATAATACTCAAGTGTGAATTGTGGATCGAAGGGGTAGGGGTCATAATACTACTGATCTGGTAAGGGGGCCGTTTCTCATACATTATTTCAACTAGTTAAGTACATTTAAACAATATTTTAATTGTGTTTAGCCACCAACTGATAAAAAGAACAAGAGTACTTCAGGGCGGAATACCATTCGATTGCCCTTTGCAAATATGACATGCTTAAATCCTGTTTATGTATCATTGTATCTACATGTATGAAAATGTAGGGAGAGCAAACAACATAATAATAATAATAATAGTCAAAGACTCGTCTCCCATATGGTCAAGCATATTGAAAAATGTACATTATATACAACAATGATAAAATAGTACTATGCATAGTTAATTGGTAAGATAATTTTACATGTACATTTTAAATCCACAATTATCACAGAAACAGCTCTAAATGAAACAATGACCCGAGCTTTCCAGCGGTGGGGGAGATCCCTACCAGCATAGTCAGCCCAGGTTACATTTTAACTGTACAACAGTTATATGAATAAAGGCTAAATTACACAAATTACAAAAATGATGAGCATTCATGTTTTTTAACCCATAAAATACTGTTTGGCACAGTTCTTAAAAGATAATATACTTTTAAGAGTAATTATGTACATATGATGGTAAACTATTCCATATATATGGACCTTGATATGTAAAAGACCTTTTAAAAACATTTGTTTTAAAAGATGGCATACACAATACATTCTGTTTTGATGATCTGGTAGTTCTTGAATGGATACCGGATGTCAAAGTAAAATTGTTCAAGTAATCTGGAGCCAGGTTATTTAAGACTTTGTAAATTAAAATATATTGGTTGTAGGAAATTCGTTTTTAAAAGGCAACCATTTAAGTTTGCTAAACATTTCATTTGAAGGTGTACAAAAGTCACATTTCAAAATAACTCTGGCAGCTCGTTTTTGTAGTTTTTCAATCTTTGCAATGTGGTTCTGTGTGGCATTTCCCTCGATATTAGAGCAGTAGTCAAAATGGGGATTGATGAAGCAATTGTAATATGTGAGACAAGATGATTGGGTCAGGAAGGGTCGAAAGCGTCTCATTTGGAAAATTTGATATGCAATCTTTTTTTGCAGTATCTGCAATTTGTTTATCCCAAGATAAACAATCATCAATAGTAACCCCAAGAAGTTTTTCTTGTTTCACATGTTCTAATTGTCTGTCATTTATAAAAACAGATAAATTTTCAGATTGTCTACATTTTCTTTGTGATGGTCAAATTAACATCACTTTAGCTTTTTCTGTGTTAATACACATTTTGTTTTTATCACACCATTTCTGAATTAATTTAGCATCATAATTTAAACTGGAATTGATGTTTTCAATTGATTTTCCATGTGTGTGAGCAGCTGTGTCATCAGCATACATGTTTATTGTTGAGTTGTTTTTGTGAACAAGGGTAGATCAGTCACATACAAGATGAACATTAAGGGGTTGAGAACAACTTAATGATTTTTTTAACTTAACTGTTTGAAAACGATCAGTAATGTAGCTAGTAAAAAAGGTGATAGTGTCTTTAGAACAACCATACAAGCTTGATTTGGCAAGTAATCTGTTGTGGTCTACAAGGTCAAAGGCCTTTCTAAAGTCTAAAAATAAAACCTCTGACAAGTATCCCATATCAATGGAATCATACCACGTGTTTGTAATTTTTGTCAGTGCAGTCTGACAGGAATGTTGTATTCTAAAGCCGGATTGGCTTTCTAAAATAAGATCCTGACTGCATAAAAAATTGTAAAAATTTTGATGAATATGTTTTTCGAGACATTTAGACAGAATTGGTAGTACTGATATTGGTCTATAATTACTAATTTGTTCTTTGTTCCCTTTCTCAAAGAGAGGACTTACTTTAGCATTTTCCCAAAAAGGTATTAGTTTCAATACTGTAAGTCAATAATTTACAAACTATAGGTGAAATTGCTGTGGTACAATATTTCAAAAATTTAGCTCCAATATTGTCAAGTCCAGTTGCTTTGGAAGTATCTATATTGACCAAACACTTTTCAACAAACTCTTCAACTTTTGGTATATCAACGGAAGCACCCTTGAGTTTTTCTGCAGTGTACACAAAGTTTCAGAAGGACTACCTCCCTCTGTATTCCGTATATACTGTTTTGAAGTATTGGTAAAATATTGATTGAAAACATTACTTATTTCATCAGCATCTGTAATATCTTTACCTTCATGTTGAATAAATGTTGGAGATGGTATTTTAGTTTTAGGACAAAAGTTTTTTGAAGTGTTTACAATATTCTTGGGTGGAATTCTTGCATTTCTCTAAGACTTCAAAAAAGTAGTTCTTCTTTGCATTTCTGATTATAAAAGTAACTTTGTATCTCCACTTTATGTGTGCTGTATTAATCAGTTTGTAATGCGATAAAAAAAAAAAAAAAAAAAAAAAAAAAAAAAAAAGGGGTTGNTGGAATATATGCATTCATAACCTGTGGAAGGCTATCAAATGAATTGTCTTCCTTTGTATATATCTCGAACCATGAACATACGGATTGAAATCAACCGGTTTTTCCAATTATTTCTTCCTATTGTTGTATTAATCACTGGCAGATTTTAATATTCAACAGATATTCAAGATATTGATCCTGTCTCAGAAACTCCTCTGCCGGTAGTGATCGAGAACAGAATACACCTGTTGAAGGTCATTAAATATGCTCGGATTTCGCTCAACTTTGAAAATCAGTATTTATATAATGTTAACGCATACCAAGTTTCATCAAAATTGACCAATGTTTCATTTAGATTTCTTGCGGGAGGAAAAGTTTGTAAATTAGTCAATGAGAGCAGTATGCTAATTAAATGTGCGAGATTTTGCTCCAGTTTCTTGGCCTCAATCTTCGTATATTGTACATGCATACCAAGTTATCTCAAAGTCATATTGGTTTTGTTATGTAGGGTTTAACTAACTTATAAAGAATCAAAATATAAATCTCAGCATTCAGTTAACATTGTTTTATATACTGTATTTCATTATATTATTAATTGCTATACATATTCCACTTTGTTGTTTGTCATGTCGTTTTGTATTGTACAAAACGGAAATTTCCATTCTATTCAACGTAGAGTCAATCAACAATCAGCAAAGTCCTAACTATTGGAAGTTTTTATTCTCTGCTTAACGTTTAGCATTTTGGGTAATGACAACAACTAGTTCACGCTTTGTCAGTATATGTGACCTGATAGACTGCTGTGCTTGGCGCTTTCGGCTTGGTTTCTCAGTGAGGTAGAACTATAATGTCGTCATTAGATCCTCGATATCACAAGGAGGCAACTACACCAACCTCATTGTCTCCAGCACACATACACATGCACTTATACTTAACACAGATGGATGCACGTCCTTAAATGACCTAAATTGTTGAAAAGACGGTTAACATAATAAATCAAATCAAAACATGAAGTGAGTACAAATGTATATCTTTGAAGTCGCTCAAAATGTCGACATGCTGTTAACAATATGAAACAAAGAAATCATTTACAGTGGCACCCATCATTTAGTATATTTTGAAATACTATATCCACTCGATAATAATAACAATGTACTTCTTGTATTTCTTGTATTTCTTTCCTAGATGACATTCGATTGGTTGGCGGGATCCAATCTGCTTTTAGGATCGATATTCTACATGATGGCACCTGAGGAACTATCTGTGATGATGGCTGGGACAATCTGGAAGCTGCAATTTTCGGGATATTTTGTTACAACAAAATCAGTTAAACTTTTAATTCTGTACCTGAGTATCTGAATATCTGAGTTTAATGTGATGCTTAATTTAAAATTAGTATCAGATTATTTTTTAAATAAATTTAAACATGGAAACAAATTGATGACACGCCTAATTACCTCAACTCATGTTAGAAGTTTATCTTATAATAATAATTTTAGATCATACCAAGAATTAAAATCTCTCTAGTCAAAAGCTTGTTTTCACTGTTCCATCAAAACAAATAATCTGCTATTGATAAGTTTTAAACATATCTCAGAGGTCATGCCAGTTCAGACATAGTCATCACAGAAATTACTCCTGTTCAAATACACACATAGCAGCCTAAAGCGCTATGATTCTCCATTAAACATACCCCTACAGATTTCCTACATCCAGGGTCCCTATCGATGTCGAAAATCGTGAAAACGATTTGGTCGACAAAACTGCAAAAGAAGCACTAATATCAACTCTGTTCCAGAATACTGCCAAAACACGATAATATGGGTCCTCAGTGATGTCAGAACTCATGGAAACGAATTGGTTGAGAAAGCTGTAAAAGAAGCGCTTTACATCCAACCAAACAACCAAACATTACTATACTTACCTTTTAAACCTGATATTTTCACAAGGACGCAAGAACACCAACATATCCTGATTCCTGCACCCATACACACACGCAAGCACACATACACGACAAAGATGGAGGCACGTTGTTAATCACCGTAACTGTTACTTGGAGACAAAACTTTTTAAAACCAAACCTGATGTTACCAGTTTCATAAAACATAACTAGCAACAAAGATGGTCAGATTCAACAGATTGGATTCAAAAATTTCGATCAAAGAAGACCGTAGAGAGGATGTCGTCCTTATTATACTTTATTTTGAAATTTATGACAGTATATCAACGGATATTTGCGACTGTGTAATCAAGATATGCCACCGCAATGTTCTGATGTACCTAAAATTAAAACGATATTCCATACAATAGGTATGTGCATTTATGGCATTAAATTTTTAAACAACAAGTTATGTAATACACTTATGTGTGCAGTTGTTAACCTTTTACTTTTCAGTTCGTTTTGAAGTGTTAAAGTTTTGTCAATGTCCTTTAGTATTGATGTGAGGCCCAATATGATATTACCGTTGCTGTGCCATTAAGCTATCCGCCCCTGTAGGTCGGGGAAAGAGGCGACATATCGTCCAAAATGCACATCGGTTGAAATTACCAATGCCGGCATTGGAAACAGTTTTTACACTCATGCAATTTATCAGAAATATCGTCTGTTACACTGCGCTGATCAACAGGGGTTCGTTACAAATGTCTGAAAAACACATATTCTATAGACCTACTGATATGAGTCACAGCACACATAAACATTTTAGACATTTGTAACGAACTCCTGTGCTCCGTCGCAAGGTCACTCACTTCAAACGCTATCAATTTCACGCGTCTTGCAGCCACTGTTTCCTCAGTTTCTGACGACATGTCAAATAACGAGGCTGTTTTAGAACTACTGACTGAGGTCAGATTCCAATACAATCAACAAATAATTCACGCCTGGATTCTTCACAATTCGAACTAAAGTTTCTCGTTGCTCAACTTACAAAAAAAACTCCCTCTTGGAGGCAAGATCGGATATACGGAAAAATCGAAACAATTTCAAATCTATCTTTCGGCTCAGAGTTCTATTGATAAACTTACATCACCCTACAGACATATCATACGCAATTGTATTGAATTGTGGAATAAAATTGAAGCGTTTGTTAGAATTTCAAAGTACTACTTTGTTTATCAAGCACGCATTATGCCGTGTGCTTGCAAAGCTGTGTCATTCAAATAGATCATAAATACCATACAAAAACAGTTCAATGCTTAATTCAGTAGAAAGACCTACTTCAAAAGTTTTGAATTCAGAAACTATTCTGATTACAAAAGTCACACATTATTTAAAAGCCATATGATGAAGTTATGGCTGATAAAGGGTTTCTTATTCAGGACTTACTTTAAAAAAAGCAGGCATCTCTTGTAATCCTTGTTTTTGGGTGAAAAGGGCAAGTTTTCTAAAGCTGAGGTTGAGAAAACACAGGAAATAGCTAGACTTCGTATTCATGTCGAACAGGCAATTAAACGTATAAAAGAATATCAAGACTTTGATGGAGTTTTCCCTCTGACAATGGCTTCATTTATTAATCAGATATGGACAGTTTGTTCTTTACCTACAAATTTTAGAGGGCAATTATTCTAATTTGTGTTAAAAAGACAGTATGTACCAAACAGTACTTTGGATTTCAAGTCGAAATATAACTTGTATGCATTTCACTTTGCATTCCCTTTGATTTTTTAATAAATTATATTTTAGATACAGCTGCTTTTATTGTGTGTGTGAAACATTAATGCACAGGAATTTTTAAGTATGTCCGTCACTTTAAAGTGAAAAAGATAATGCGTCGGTCTCCTCTTCTACTGTTGAGAATTTGTGGGTTGACAAGTCAGCTTTTAAAAAGAAATAAAAAAATATATATGTGTTTACTTAACTCTGTATGTAAAATGGATAAATATCAAAAAACATTTTACTGGGAAAGCTTAAAAGGAACAGGCATTTGAATAGAAAGTATGAAACTCCTAGAGTTTTAATGGAATTTGAAGGACAGTTGCAAAAATGAAAATCATTTGTTTTCTTAATTGTTTAGATTTAACAATGCGAAGAGATGACCATGACAACAGCAACTGGGATATCAGCAAATTTAATCCAGTAAATACACTTGTATAGGCCATTATGAAAGGAAGTTACGGTATTACTCTGAAAAACTCAAATGTACATTGCCTTTATTACGAAAGCTTTATTTAGTACAAAAGGTAAATTCATTATTTAAAACAAAGTACAAATAAAGTAATTCATTATATTCCATCCAGTATGGTTTCAACATTATTTTCCTTTTGACCCTATAGATATAGCTTGGTTTTCTCATGCCACAAGTACACAACGTTAACAAATAACACACTAGGTGTGCTTTAATAACTGTTGAACAATGTTTTCACAGATTTAACATCATTTAAGAATTTGAGGAAGGAGATTTTCAAAACAAAATCTCTCTAAAGACAATCTAATATCATTTCATTTTCCATTATCAAAATATACTCGTTCTTTTTGGTAATCTTCTTTACATTTTACGAAAAAGTCCTAGCTTGGCTGTTCTATCATAGAAAAGACTGGACAATCTTTATGTTCTTCATTTTTAATAATATTTCTATTTGATAACATTGTTTGTTGTCGATATCGGAGAACTGGTCCATAATTTGAGTTTTCTGCAGTATTTGTAGCTGGTAGAATTCGCAAAATCTGTGCATCGCTTCTAATTGCAGATAGTTGCGTAACAAGTGTGGAAGCAAGGTCTATACTAGGTATTGGTTTCTGTGTGATAGAGCAATACATATAAGGCAAGATGCCTTCAGCGGTCCGTTGCTTCTTCTGCCGGGGTTCCTTCTTAGTGTTGACCTAATAGTAATACATTGAAAAAGGTGAATGAGCAATGAGTAGAATACAGATGGGACAAAAGGATAACTTCATGATCACCATTAGCACTGAATACAAAATTGTGACATTTTTGAGTCCAATGAAAAATGAAAATATCATGTCCTAACCATTTGTCTGTTTGTTCGTTACATTAAGTGCAATCAAATTATTGATACCTTTGATATCGCCAGTCCTTGTGCAAGTTTTAAGTGCTAATACATGGCCTCTCTGGGGTATGTGCCATCTCTGAGGTAGGGACGTTTTGCTTTGGATGGGTGAAACAGCTTTTAATCCAAGCTTAATGTAATGGCACAGAAGGTAAAGAAGGCCAATGTTGTGACTGCAGTGACCGTTGACAGCTTTGCACTCGCATTGTGATGACATTATTGTGCTCATCTCACTTTCTCCCTTTTTAGATAAATCAACATGAGAAAAACAAACAGAAAACCCTGTAATATAGTTAAAAATGTGTACATGTACAGAATAACAAAAGTGTAATAAAAAAAAAATGAACAAGCTGTATAAGGACAGTTAAGCTGCATATTAAAACATAGTATTATATGATAGAACCACACACTAATCTAATTCCGTGATAGAACTGATTATACAAATGTTTAGTAACTTGTAATACCCCGAGTGAACGGATGAAAGTAACTCGATCAGGCTGTCAAGGTATCACAGGATGTATAAGATAGTTTGGTGTGAAACGGAAATAAGAGCATTTGAATTTACCGCGCGTGGTTTTCCCGCGGTTATTACCTAACATACGGGTTCTCGTGACTTAACAGTCAGCCGCACGGAGAACTGAGGCGAATTAGCCAGGGAGGTGGTGTTTGTGAGGTTGTGGGGAAAATTCGAGTTAATGTGCACCGTAAGGGCACCATCGGTCATGGGCTAGCCCTCTGGTGGGACGCCTGACCAGGATGTTAATAGATAGAGATGTACTATAGCTGAGAGAGACAGGCATTAGGGATTGGGTGGATTTAACTACATCACGGTAGAGGACCTTGACCTTCGTCAGGCTGTTCAGCAGTAACCCGACACTCGTCCCACTTAGACACACGGAGCTTCATACAACCGCCCATTGCAGCATATGTTGTCGTCGTACCTCTTGTGCAACACTATAATGTCAGTGCTTAATGTGACTGTGTTAAATCAGTAAAGTCAGGGGCTTGGATCTCTAGACTGTGTTGTAAATTCTACATGTTTATACTAAGGCTATGTTGATATCTTGGAACTCTGAACTGTTTCACTAGTATCCTGTATTATCGTACGTGAAGTTACTGTGTGGCCTAAATTCTTCACCAGGACATATATGTCTGGCCTTGAACTTTATATGTTTGCCTTATCATCTCGAGTGAACTGAAGGAAGAACTTTTACCATTACACAGTTAATTATTAATTAATGTTAATTATTACAGTGTATGCAATTACTATTGAAACATGAACTTTAGGTTAAAATTGGAACTTTAGAATTATAGAAGACTAGTCAAGTGAGCTGTATGGTGGTCACGGGAACTTGTTTATTACTTGTGCGTATTGTCGTAGACGGTTATTACTTGGTACAGATCTCGGGCTGTAACATACGGTTACTATGTAAACTAAGTGTACTGTTTTTGTATCTCAATACCGGCAACCTATTGGTTTTTTACTTTTTCCGGTTTGCCAAGGCAGTTGTTGTGAAGGAACTTGTTGATTTATTAAAGTGTTGTTAATTTTAATTTTAATTGTTGAGTATCCTGTTTCAGAGTATTTACATACACAAGACCGTGAGGGCACCGTGACACAGGCTCGGAGGAAATTTGGTATAGATGTTACATATCAGCATAGGCCTATAATTTAAGCATAAGACTTACCTTCATGGATATAACCCTCAATAGAATTGCCGTGGCCCTTTTGTTGTTTTGAGATGAGAATCCTGGTTGTCTGGTTTGCCCATTTTTCTACTATTTCGTGGCTTAACCGAAGAATATTGGAAAATTGTTTACTCAGCAGAGCTTTCTTCGTTTATGCTAGCGTCCCCGATGACAAGTTTGCAGTCCGTGACTCGTTTTCGATTTAATATGGTCGCGATGTGAATAAAAAGTATAGCTACACTCGTTAATGAGCTATTGCAATTAAGGTAAAATCGGATATGACGACATGGCGGCCATTTTATTTGGTGTGTGGGAAACGCGGGTAATGAATCAATTTATTTTTAACACGGGTTCAAACATAAAAACAAACGACAACGTTCTGACCATTCATCGGAAGATGAGGATGATGATTCATGAAAGTTCTTCCGACGATTTTTATACGCCCGTCGTTGTCCGTCCGTGGGTAATTTTTCCTTGTCATCGCTCTCCTGCCTTTATTCATATACATATCTTAATGAAACTTTGCACACATATTGCATCCCAATAAAGCTCAAACGACTTCGCATGTCAGAAGTTAATGTGCATTTGTAGTAGAGTTATGCCCCTTTTGTTGCCAAATAAGGCCATTGTGTAGTAAATAAAAGATTTTTGTTTTTTTAAATCAATTCCTTTCCAATTTTGTACGGTATTGCTACAAGCAATTGTTCCAACATATATTACGGGTTTTTCGGTATAATCTCTACTTTCCGCGTGTTGGTATTACACTTTTTTTTATTAAACTACTTGGATGCTTTAAATGAGTACCTAAATCGTGACGTTTAAACGCTATTCGGCAGAGTTATGCCCCTTTTTCATTGCCAAATAAGGGCATTCGGTCGCGCAAAGCAAGAAAGTTTTTAATTATTTGTTTAAGACTCCTACCTTAAAGCCAAGGCTCTTGTTCTAAAATTACATGTGATGATTTAAGTAACCTTGTAAATCAGCTTTCTTATGAATATTGGTTCTCCTGTCACTGTACACCGGCAATTACACAAAGCAGATTGGAATATTTTTAAAATCCTCTCCACATCCAGTTTAAATAAAAGCAAATTAGAACACGTTGATGATCCTATTTAAACATTTACCGAAGTTCCTTTGAATGATGCCTAACAAAGTATTCCCAAATCTTCGTTAAAATACAAACCCTCTAAGTTCTGGATTATTGAAGAATGTGATAAAGCCATTTCAAGTAGAAACTGCTCTTAGAAAGTCTAAAAATTGCCTTATAAACCAAAACTTTTAAAACATTTAAAATCTGAAGGGCAAAAGCTCGCCGTAAAATGAAGGAAACCAAAAGAAACTTTTTGCGAAAATATTTTTTTAAACTCCTCGAAAACAATTTTTAAAATGAAGAAGTTTGGAACATAATTAGGAAAACAAGTGGAACGAGAACCACTGTAGCCTTCTCACAGCTTATTTCAAATAATAAAAATATTTCGGCTAAACACGAAATTGCCAATGAACTTGCAAGAAACTCATCAGTCATCCATCGTTCGACTAAATTTAAAAACAACTAAAAATTGTTGGCTAACAATTTGACGGACTTTTCACCTAAATCACACATTTGAGTTAAATTTTGAAATGATGAAACTTGAATAAAAGATAAATCAAGTTCAAAAATTGTAACAGTACTCCGAAATAGCAGAACAAAAAAGGTGTTTAACTTTTGCTTTGGGTTATATTTTTTACGAGTTGCTTCCCTTCCACCAGTGGTAAAAGTCCTGGTATCTTTGAAATATGTTTCTCAAAATTACATGTTCGATTTTGACCTCTATCAAATACCGGAACTTGATCTTTGATGATCATTTATGTCAATAAACGTTATAGCCCATCATCCTAGCATGCTACAGACCAAATATCAATACCCTGGGCATTTCTGTTATTGAGAAGGAGTCTTTTGAAGATTTAAACATGATTGACCCCAGTGACCTTGAACTTCGGTTTCACAGAATTACACATTCGAACTTTGACCCCTCCGGAAACCGGAAGTTGCCATTTTACTAAAAAATGGGGTTATTTTGAGAAAAATTACTTGTTTGTTATTCTGCACAACATATCCAAAATGAATTAAATGCATTGACCCGTTAATGAGGTATTGCAATTAAAGGTAAAGTTGAAAATATTACCAAATTACCAGGACATCTGGGTAAACCTTTTCCATTAATGTTAACACATTGTCGGCATTTTTAAAAGATCGTAGGAAATATTCAAAAAAACGTAAAACGTTCACGGTCAAAGTTACAGAAAAACTGAAGACACAAATTTGAAAAATATATATAAAAAAAAGTGACCTTTGACCCAACAGCGAGCTTTTGTATTGGACATTTTTGGTATTAACATGTATAATAAAAAGGTCAGATATGAAAATTATCTACAAATAATTGTATTACATCATTTATGTACAATTAAAGGGGCATCACGGTGAAGTAACTTTTTTTGGTGTCCTTTTTTCAAATACTACATCAACATATCAAGTGAGACTCCTTATGGAAAATAACGATCGGATTTGGCTGAAATAGATTCATAAAAATGATTAAATCTAAGATAATCATCGGTATTTCTACCTGTCTGACCAACGTTTTGTTCAGGGATTTCCCTCTACTAGCGCATGCGCATAGCACACCATTTCTTTGTAAACAAAATGACTGGCCGTGTGAAGTAAGCGAAAGAAAAGTGTTGTACCGTGTCAGCTATGAAGCGAAAAGTTGCCAAATGGTCAAAAGATAGCGCAAGGGGTACGTTACGGAATCAAAGCAAAAAATAACTGCCCTAGCAGTAAGTACGGTGCATGTATTCTTCCGGATTGCCGGTTAAGCTGAAATCAGAGACGTAATACGTCTCTGCTGAAATGAAATCGACAGAAATGCTAGCGGCAGCGCTGTTTATGTTATGTGTAACTGCAGTCAGCCTGAGTGAGGTAAGGCCAGAGGAGTTATGCCCCTTTTACGGAATTCTCCTATTCTTTCGGTACTTTTGTCATGGCGGCGGGAATTGACACAAGGCGGTAGGTCGAATGAAAGTCGCCTGTTTTCCCCACTTTGCGAAGACCTGACGAGGTTTTATATGCGATGCGGCATACTTGTATGCGTGCTAATAAGCCCAAAGAGGTATGTTAAATGTATAACCCAAATGCGACAGTGTATTTGCTGTAATTGAACTGATATTCGTTTGACGGTGTGTTTATCGAAGTTGCTGGCAGATTGAATGACGTCATAATGTGATTTCCATTTATTGTCGAATGCTTAACTATATTGTCGGTAAAATAACGAAGGATGTATTTTTATGTAATACTATTAAGAAACTGTTCATTTGTATGTTTCAGTTTTACGTAGAAGTAAGGATTGCGAAATAAAACTTCTTCAGTATCCACTGATCCTTGAATGGCTTATCATTTGCGAGAGTTGCGTCCCCTTGAACAGGGATACGTTAAAACTCAAAGGATACACACGTCACCCACCAGGTCTGTCTGTATACCGTCACATTATGAATAAATATCTAAAACTTTTAACCTCGTTGCAGTATCATTGTGTGAGTTTGAACACAGACGAACTTAGTTTAATATGTTAATGGGCATGTATCGGAGAGAGTTTACTTTGTTTTTCTATAAGTATACAGTGGTTTATGCGAAAGGAAGGGATAAGTGACTGGTTAGTTTGATTTTGCCACGAGGCCATCCAAGGGATAACTGTTGTCATGGCCACGGCGTATTCTGTTCTGTCCTTTGTCGGCACTCGGGGTCAAATGAGATACGTGCGCTATTACATTTACATAATTTATAATATAACCGGGATCAGTAAAATTGTATGATTAAATTATATTGCTGAATTAAACGATTTTTGTTTTGTTTTGACATGCAAGATTTAAATTAGTACTTATATGAATACACGGCCTCCTCTGGCGCGACGACTCAATATATTAAAAAAAAAATGCTCTTCGTTAGAAAGCTACGTTATCGCAGCTAGATTAAAAATGTCAAAGTGACGGACCAGGATGAATAACTGAGGAAGCAGAACCTACTTCTAGTAAATAGGATCGCATAATATTCTTTTTAAATCGTAATTTTTCAACAGTTCATGTTTTTATATGATGTTGACTTAGAATGTATGATTCATTTTTTCATATGATGTTGACTTAGAATGTATGATCATGTAACAACCTTTTCACTATAAAGAATTAGTTTTCGACTTCAGGTAGAATCGGAATACGTATTGAAAACAGGGGGGAAATATTGTATTACGTTGTAAAAATGGCGCGTGCTGCCGATAACTACGGCTTCTGTTTCGGACAAAAGGAACTGATTAAAGAAAAGTTGTCTCAACATAAAAAGGTCCATTTACAAGTATGCTTAATGTCTGTAAAGTATTGAAAAAATATAATTACCAAGTATCTCAACACTTTCCATATCTGACACATATTGTACATGTACACGTAGTGGTTTTGCCATACAGTTTAGTGTGTGTGATGGCTAATATGACTTACTAAGTATTAGCGTATGGAGACAGTGAAAGTGGGAAAGAGAGTATACATACGTTTATATGCATGGTCTAGAAAAAAAATTGGCCAAAGACATTGAGTACAATGTAATAAATTAATTCATAAACGTTTCTCTTTTTTTATACGCGTGTAGTTTGTCATTGCATATATGCACTTTATGTAAACATTTGAAAAGGGGTATTCGTCTCGTCAATAATCCTTTTTTACAGAAGGTTTGCCCAATGGTTGAGGGATGGTGTTTAGCCCCGTACCATCTGTACCGGTTACATTCCGGTACTAAATTCAATGTATATTCATATATATCTACTTTATGTTTATGCCTATTATCATTGTTGACATTTAATTGTAAATGTATGTCGGGAGAAGGCTGTGATAAATTAAAAAATGTGTGCCCCATTTGCCTTGTTCAATTTTATTGGCAACAAATATATGTTCAAAGCTAAATGGATTTAAATTCTGAATATTGGCAAGTTTGCAATTAACTTCTGATGATGAATAATTATTGTTCAATAAGTTTGAATACGGACTTAGAAATCATATTACTTGGTTTCATAGTGCGGTAAGAAGTTGCAGTTGCCTGACGGCCGCTCTCTTGGGGGCCCCTTTGGAAACCGTTTCATCTCGCTCACACCATTTGTGTTTACTGCCTAGTCAGGTGACGTTATCGGCGCTAGTTTTAGCAGGGCTTTCCCGAACAATTTAAGTGGTCAAATTGGACATTTGGAACGGGCTATGAATATGGGGATAGCGAGGTAACATAAGTGGAAGTGTATACAATACATACATTCATTAAAAAAAAATAACTCTTCCCGTGATGTCCCTTTAAACTAATATAAGCAGACTTTGAAGGCCATGGTACATGTAAACAACCAATATTGTTTTCAGTTTTCCATTGCTAAACCCTTGCAGACATGTGGACGGGCAGTTACATGTACCATATTGAAATATCCAGGAGTTGCTTTTAAAAATGTTTAGCTACAGCTGGCCATAAACACTGATCCAGCAATGCATTATGCTTATCATTGTTCTGATTTCCCTCAATCGGTGTCAAACTCCGACTCACGATGTACAAACACATTCGAAAAATGAGACAGTCACTCGCGCCCTGACATGACGCGATCATGTTTTACTAAACGAAACAACACCCAGTCACCTTGTTTGCTCGTAATTGTCGGCCTTCCAGTTTGTGAATTGTTTTCAACGGTTTCACACTGTTGAAAATTCTTTATTGACTGTAGATGAAGAGAAGCCATTAATATTGTCTTGTTTCAACTGTTTTCCTACCGGTCCTGTGAAGACGTAGCAATTGTTCTTTTTGACGAGGGGTCAATTACCGACGACATTTTTCAATTTTTTCGTTGACGTCTGGTTAAAAATAGACCCACGTGCCATTTGACATATTTGGGAGACAAATCATGACTCAGGGTTAACAAAATTAATTTCGGATGCTGGCTTTAGACATTAGTAAAGACAACGCTAACGAAAAAACAATTTCCTTTCATGATTTTACGTAAAGACAACGCTGACGAAAAACGATTTCCTTTTATGATTTTACGCTTAGTGAAGCTTCAAAAGTGATGCTGTAAATGTAACGGATGGCAGTACTCGAAATGTATCTTGTATGTCATTAGCATACAGTTGAGGTTTAGCACGTAAATAAGAATATAATGGTCACCCTTTCTCTGGTTTCATGTTCCGGTTCGCTTGGCAAAGGCTTTGGTACTAATGTGGGTCCCTTTGTTATCGTGGGTTTTCTCCCGTGCCTTCCACTAAGAGTTCTACTAAGAGGCTGAAGGCTGTTTCAAATTCAAGGACAAAAGCCTGAAATGGTCTTCATGATTGTTTATGTCACTTTAATGTACAATTTAACTTTTAGTTGAAATTAATTGTTACGTTGGCTTAATCTAACATAATTAAGACTTTATCGAACTGCCAACGTGACCGACATAAACTTATATAATTTACAAGTTATACGTTTTTAATAAGGTTATACTATTTGACTGTAGAAATTAGCAGCGTAAATTATGAGATTCGGTATGAAATATCAAACTTTCGTCACACTTCTATAACTTTTTATACAAAAAAAAATGCCTTATCCTCACCAATAGGCCAATTACACAATAATACAATATACCTTACACTTTTACACTAATACCTAATTTCACTTTTGGCAAAGACCCGGATGACACTTTACGGCAAATAATGCCGTAAAGTGGTCGAGTGTTGTAAACACTTTATATCGTGTGACTACAGGTTTTGCTCGATAAATAGCAGTGTATTATCATTTCAGTATTGGTAAAAACAAGCAGCCAGAACATCTGCTTTCCTCTTTTTACCTATCAGTACACCGTACTGGATTGTTAAACTATAAATTATTATTATTTCTTTGATTTTCAGGTAATAAGGGTGCCATATGTCGCTGCTTTGAAATACTACCAATGTCCGGATCAACCACCAGTGTCTTAAGACGGTAAAACAGGAATTGACAATAGCAGAAGTCCCTATAAACAAAATATTAGCATTGACTAAACAACTTTGGAACGAACCAGTAGACATTTAGTTGAACACATCCTAAGCTCACGTCATCGAGTTATTTTGTTATCTTTCAATTGATGTGTGTGTTGAGGGAGGAAGAAACATTACTTGCCTATCAATTTGGTTTTCCTGCACTTAAAGTCCCCTAAGTTTCTTTTCATGACTAGCATATGACATTTAGGCAAGATTGTACAACCAGATTGATTTCGGTCCTGGGTGTTTGGAATGGTGTTTCAGTGAGGAAACACTCTAAAGTATGCATCGGATCTATGCTATTACAAAGGCCAATTATATCAACATACTTCCTTCAGTATAACATCCATATAATATACACATGGAAGCATGTCAATGCTTGACCTAAACTGGTTCCCAAGATGTTTCAGTTTATCAATAGTCAGACATATGAATTTCCGTTTCAGTCTCCAGCACGCATACACAATTGCACCACCTCTGCAGGTGGGGGATGGGGAAAAGAATACACCTGCTGTTACCCACTGTATTCTCAACACCCCGAACAGATGCAAATTATTCTTAATTGTTGCGTAAGCAAACAAAAACGTAATTAAAATTGAAGAAAGTGAAACAGATATGTGCTTGCTTGTTGCAGCAAATATGTTCTGGTCGGTTTCGAGCCTCTGTGAAGTGAACCTCTGTGTAGAGGATACACAAAAGAAAACCCCGAGTTTTGCACGGGGTTCCTAACATAGCCTATCTTATAATCATGCACTAAGTAAAACCAGGGCCCGTATTCATCCTCAACCATGGATTCTGTGGTCAAACGAGCTTCCTTTTTACTCTTAAATAATGTCAAATAATAGAAAAGTCAAATGTAAACATTGAAAACTGTATTCGGCTTTAGGTCGCCGCCATTTTCTTTTTTAAAACATTGAATCTATATTTATAAACATTTAATTAATCTCTAAAATAAGACATGATATATTTTATAAACAATTCGTTTGCTATTGATATATTTTGACATCTTTACACATTTTAACCTTTTGTTTCTTGTTTTTATGTATTCAGTTTTTAGTGAATGTCTATTTTTGTACTGTTATTTGGCCCCAAATGACTCAAATTGTCGATAGACCATAAAACAATACAAGACAAACAAAACTATCATTATTTCATAACTGATACAAGAAATAAGGCCTGAGCGCAAAATCCATGCTAGAGCATGAGAACGGTTTTGTGAATACAGGCCTAGGCATATATTTAGATCAATATCCAACCACTTAGAATGGTGCCTAGAGATAAACAACGGGAAAAGAGTAGGTAAGAACGTAACGAGATGACAAGAGGTCCCAGATAGTGGTTATACTGTAAAAGACGTTATCATATTGTGTACTCCACAATGAAGAATTCGTTTTTGTTTTCCGTCTCCTTACAAAACTTTGGATTATCTAAATCTTACCTGCCGACCCCGATGAAACAGTTGCGATACATAGCTTGTTTTTGTATACGTTTTCTGAAAATGCAGTCAGCCTGAAAGGAAAGTGACGATTTCACTAGCTCATAAACCAAACCCAAACTTAACATGAACTGTTACGTTTTAGTAGTAGCCGTTTTTGAATAAACATACAATTGATTACAGTTATCTACCTTCGGTTATATCTTATATTTACAAATATATTTAAACGGCGTGATTTCATTACTACATGCTGAACACCCGTCAATTTATGTGGTGAGTTGCATGTACTGTATGTAGTACAATTTTTTTAACGATTTTACAGTCAAACATTTTATGACTGATTTCATACAAAAACGTGACAGATTATATACTGTATCGTCTATGAAAAATGTATTTGAAACAGTTTCTATTCAATCAATATGTGATTGATACATTGATACATTTCACAACTAATTCGTTCACCGTTGATGTATTTTTACAGTTGTATACTTATTAAAACTTTTTATCTCTAGTTTGATGTATTCATTTTGGTGAATGTCTATTTTCACAGTGTTTTTTGATCCTATAAATGACTCGCATTGCCGATGGGCCGTGAAACAATACAAAAACCAATATAAGTCCTGGCATTAGCTGATATCATTTGAATAGGGCGTCCACGGATAACGTTATCACTTTAAATGCCATCTCACTGACACGTTGTGGCCATGTATATGTCCGATTTTGGCCCTGATAATTGGCGTTCTACAGAGCAAGTACATAAGGTTACTATAAAAGATGTAGATTAACGTTGTATGGTATGATTTATAACAACTCAACACATATACTGTAAGAATAAATAACTGATTCCTATTCACGTCTACTCATGGGATTTCTCCCTTGTATAATGTTCTGCATACAATAGGTATCTAGTTTTTTACTTTTTTTTCTTAGCATGTTGGCTTCTCATAATAATTTGTTTAGTTGAATAAAATCCTATTTCGCAAGATCAAAACTTAATTTAGATGTGCTTTATACCTAGGAAGAGCAAACCATTTACCTTGCGAGGATGTGCATTTCACAAACAGCTCGCTCGTTTGTTTAAGTTTGTTTTTTACACTAAGAGCGATATGTCGAACTTTAAATATAAGACTAGGTATTCACTGTGGTATTTTTCGTTAAAAAGAACCAGGTGGCGAATTTCAGCAGTAAACAAAAAAGGATGTTGCTATAACCTGATATATGAGATATTTGTTTGACTAGACACGACCATTTATAAATAGGTTATGTCAATACGTGAATGTACTGCATACATGCATGAAATTGTTATATAATCGACAGCTGTCGGAGATTTCTCATAAGTGCATATACACTCACCTGATTTGTTTTTAAATGTTTACAACACATGCCGCCTCGGGGGGATCGAATATGTTCTTTGTCCCATTTTATGATGGCGTGAATTTGTTCATGTCGGGGCGTATTCAATCATGATTCTACAATTCTATTCCTGCAGTGACCCTGACGCTGTAACAAATTAGCCGTTGGCAGAATAGTGTTACCGGTTGAATTGTCATGCTAACTTTGTGTAGCAATTTACGAACCTCAGTATGATTGCCCTTAAGTATGCCTGTCCCACTGCACTGCGGCTTTTTCTATACACAGTAATCTCCCCTTAACTTCCGTTTAGATATCCATGTAGTACATTTGTGACTGGACACTTCCGTTGACCAAATAGATCAATAGGTTCGAGACATAGTATAAGAATATTTTTAGGGTTTGAATCCATGTATAGCCCTGCTGTGGTTTTACTGCAGATTACTATAACAACACTTTTGTGGGGTATTGTTATACAATTTGAAAAGTAAAAGTTCTGGAGATGTTGTATGGTCCACATATAAATTTATTAAAATAACTTTCTCTAGGTCGGTGGGTGATTTCTGGAGTATCCAAACACACACCCGTACAGTCCGATGCCTAGCTCCTAACTGATTACCAAACAAGTAGAACCGTGATACATTGACAATTAACACAATAAAGTTAATTTGATCGACAGCTGTCACTTATCTCTCTATTCTGACTGGTGAGTACCCGAACAGGTAAGGCAATTAGCCTGTCCTTTGTCCGAGACTTAAGTGTCATACTTGGTAAGACCAGTTAATCTCATTACGTAACATAATTGACTTGAAATGTATAATGTATAAGATGGACACCAATATTACATGAGTTAATCTGACGACATTGAATCAAAGAAGCTAAATTTACACATAGAGGTTTTCTTAAATGGTACAAATGTAATTAAAAAGCTTTTAGGTATGAAATTGTTACTGAACGAAATTAAATGGCGAAAGTTTGTAAGAGGAAATCCAAAATAATGAATGAGATGAAATGTTAAATTAATGTTCATAAATAGCACTATTATCATAAAATTCTTTATGATAATTTCCTTCCGGCTCCGGTAAAGACGCGTCCCGCGGCTTTGTTTTAACGATAAAAACCGCGTCCGTAATTTCAGTTGTAATATCCGGATCCTCTACCGTAGTTCTTTTGGTTTACAAAAAATGGCGTTGGTGGCACTATACTTAGTTGTTGTTTTAATTGACATATTTCATTTTTAAGTTTGTCATTTATATCCAGCATTAACTTGCTTTGCACACACAGTTCTTCTGCACCTTGTAATTTATGTGTCAAATCTGCAATTTCTCCTTTTTGTTGTATGATCACTTCGTACAGATGTTTTTGTGTGCATTGTCTTCGTCGACAGAAGTTAGTGCTACGCTTAGCTTTTTGTTGCTATCTGCTAGTTTTTCTTTCAATGTTGAATTTTCTGTTCTCAACAGCGCTGCTTGTTCCATGGTTATAAGGCACGTGTCACAGTCACTGGATTTTGATAGTAAAAGATTGTGGTCACTTTGTAATTGGTCACGCTGACTTGATAAGTCCGAAACTTTCTGTTTAAGTTTTAAGATTAAATTACATTCTGTTGATGTGGGAACACATGGTTTTGGTATCTCACTGTCAGGAATTGACGAAAATGGTAGCATACCTTGCAGATGTTTTCTTTCCTTGTACAGTGTAATTCTTTCATTGTCTCTCCTCCTTTTGGCGCGGGATTTGGACTTTCTTTTGTTGCTCTGTTTCTCTGTTTGTCGCGATGTCACTGAAAGGGTTGTTAAGGGGGTGTCGCTATGGTTGTGAATTCTGGCGTTGGTGCCGTTATGAATCTGGGCGTCTGTGCCGTTGTCGATTCTTCTAGTAATGGGTAAGGGGTTGCTCGGTGACATCAAGGGTTGACGGAAGTTTCGTCGTCGGTAATCCTTTAAGAAACAGAGTCTAGAAAAGTGTCCAATTTTTCCACACTTAAAACACTGGGCTGATATTGCGGGGCATGTTCTGAGATGGCCGTTGTGAAA